>NC_057799.1:656046746-656209833 GCF_018294505.1 Triticum aestivum
CACGGCACCCCGACACCGACACGACACCCCGACCCCCGACACCTCCCGAAAAGGTGTTCTTTGGCCTTCCAGAGGCCGACGCGGTCATATATTTGTGAATTATTAGTTAGGTCATATATTTTTTGATTTTGTTATGAAAAACATCATATATAATTGTGTTGATTGGGTAGTTTTAAATGTGCAGTTGTTTCATCGCTGCGAGGTTTGGTGTTCGACGACCTCGCCGTGCGTTTGACGAGCTCTGCCCCTTCGTTCGTGGGTGAGCACAAATGACATGTCCTCCTCCCCCATTAATTATTTGATCTATTCCGATGAAACTTGATAGCTAGCTATATATGTGTCTTGAATCATCAGTATGCGTAACCAATATGTGTCTCCCGTTCGAAAGCGTCATAGTTATAAATATGCATGCATTTGCATATTTATAACCTTGTTTCTTTCGAATTGTCCAAATCTATCCATGGACAGCCCGAGTATGTTTAGATTGGGTTCGTTTTCCCATATGCTTTGCTCCGGATCCGACGCATAAATTTCGTCAGTGCCTCCCCTGTTGTTCTCCGGGTACACATCCTCTCTGTTTATTGCAGAGACGTGTATCAGGAGAATAGCGGGGAGGTGCTGCCGAAATTTTGCGTAGGATCCGGAGCATAGCATGGGAAAATGAACCCAATCTAAACATACTCAGGTGGGATTAGGACCTATCATTACCTATTAGAGTGTAGGTTGCATGGACGTAATAAAATTGACAAAGTAGATCAACTGATGAATATATACATGGTGAATTATATATATATATATATATATATATATATATTTGTTGTGTGTCTAGTAGCTCTGAAAGTCAAGATGAGTGATCGTGCGTGGATGTACACCGGTCACACTGGTCAGAACAAATGGAGCACTGAATGGTTCACAAAAACCAAGGGGTTTGTGCGAGCCGCATTTGCAAATGGCCAGAGGAAAACCTGGTGCCCCTGTTTACGGTGCGGCAATTGGGAAAAGAGGACAGAGGCTGAAATGGGCAAACACCTGCAGAAGAGTGGTTTTACGCCCGATTATATGGTGTGGACATTTCATTGTGAGTCTGCCCAACGTGACCGAGCTGAGGTGGATCGTCGTCGCACTGACGAGCATGGTACCGGGATGGAAAACATGGTGCAAGACTTCGATGATGCTCGGGATTCGGACGAGGAGATGGAGGAATCTGCAAAGGCCTTCAATGAAATGTTGGAGTCTTCAAAACGTCCGCTCCATGAGCACACCGAGCTTTGTCAGTTGGATGCCATCTCACAATTAATGGCTCTGAAGGCTCAGTTCAACTTGGGCAGAGAATGCTACGATGCAATGATGACAATATTTGGACGCTTTCTACCCAAAGGCCATGTAATGCCTGCAAACCTGTACCAGTCGGACAAAATCCTCCGTGCACTGAAGATGCCCTATGATAAGATACATGCCTGTGAGAAAGGATGTGTCTTGTTTAGGCTTGACTATGCGGACTTGAACTATTGTCCCATTTGCAAGTCTTCCAGGTATGTTGTGGTAGACAACGGTATGGGTGAGAAGACACAGACCAAAATCCCCGTTAGTGTTCTTCGGTATATGCCAATCGTACCAAGACTTCAACGTCTTTTCATGGTCGAAGAGACGGCCAGACAGATGACATGGCACAAAACGGGCAAAAGAACCGAACTAGATGCAGATGGGAATCTGATGATTGTACACACATCGGATGGTGTTGCGTGGAAAAAGTTTGATGAATTACATGGTGACAAAGCGGCAGATCCGAGGCATCCTCGAGTCGGCATCAACACGGATGGGTTCAGTGTGTTTGGTATGACGGCAACCCAATACAGTTGTTGGCCCGTATTTGTCTTTCCACTCAATCTGCCCCCGGACAGATTATGCAAAGAAAGAACATTTTCCTGACGTTGATAATTCCAGGGCCCAACTATCCGGGGAAAAATATGAATGTGTACATGTAGCCGCTTAAGGACGAATTGCAAGAAGCCTGGGATAATGGGTTCAAGACATACGACGCCTATAGCAAACGGAACTTCATAATGCGTGTCTGGTACATGTACTCGACGCATGACTTGCCGGCGTATGCGCTATTCGTTGGCTGGTGTGTGCATGGAAGGTTCCCGTGCCCCACATGCAAGGGAGCTCTTGAGTTTCGTTGGCTTCAGGCCGGTCGCAAGTTTTCTTGCTTCGACATGCATAGACAGTTCCTGAATCCTCGCCATAAGTTCAGGAAAGACAAGAAGAACTTCATCAGAGGTAGAGTTGTCAAAAACTCTGCACCACCTGCATTGACAGGCCAACAGACCCTGGATCAGTTAAACGCTCTCGAGCCAGATCCAGAGCGTCCAGGGTACTTCAAGGGGTATAATTCTAAGCACGCCTGGACTCACAAAACATGCTTATGGGATCTGCCTTACTTCAAAGACCTCCTTTGCCCACACAACATCGACGTGATGCACACTGAGAAGAATATCGCCGAGGCACTTTTTGGTACATTGTTCGGCATAGATGGGAAGTCAAAGGATAATACTAAGGCTAGAGTCGATCTGGAGGCGCTATGTGATAGGCCGTTACAAAACATGAAAGAACCGAAAGGAAAGCAGAACTGGACGAAGCCAAAGGCATGGTTCAATCTTGGAAGGCCAGCTATGAGGGAAATTATCTTGTGGGTGAAAATGCAGTTGATGTTCCCCGATGGGTATGCAGCGAATCTAAAGAGGGGAGCCAGTCTTGATAAATTGAAGATATTTGGTCTCAAGAGTCATGATTGGCACATATGGATTGAGCGGGTAATGCCGGTGATGTTGCGTGGCTTCATCCCTGAGGATGAATGGCTAGTACTGGCAGAACTCAGCTATTTCTTCCGTGTTCTTTGTGCGAAAGAACTATCGCCTGGCGTGCTAGAAGAAATGGAAGAGTTGGCGCCGGAGTTGATCTGCAAGTTAGAGAAGATCTTTCCACCGGGCTTCTTTAATCCAATGCAACATTTGATTTTGCATCTCCCGACCGAGGCAAGATTGGGGGGGCCCGTGCAAAATCGTTGGTGCTACCCAACTGAGAGGATGCAGAAGACGCTTCGACAAAAATGTAAAAATAAACGTAGAATTGAAGCATCGATGGCTGAGGCATTCATCACTGAGGAGGCGGCAAACTTCGTGACAGCACACTACGAAGCCAAAAATCGTCATTTGCATAATCCGAAGCCTCGGTACAATGCTGACGACCCTAAAAAGGGTGGATCCAACCTCAGCCTATTCAAAGGGAATCTCGCACCAGCCAGTGTTTCAAATCCAGTATCTTTGGATAACGAACAATGGCGGACCATTTCGTTGTATATCTTCAACAACCTGATAGAAGTGCGGCCGTACATCGAGTAAGTTCTCGGTACATAGTTTCGCAACTTCTATTTCCTTTGAACTGCTCTTATTCCTGGATATTTCATACAGTCGATACGTCGCCTTATTCTCGTATGGAGCGGTGATCCAAAAGGATTCTGTCGAAGAGTATGAGCTTCTCGCAAAGCAAGGAGGCGGCTATCCCGGTTTCATCTCTTGGTTCAAACAAACGGTAATTTCTATTTGACAATTTCATTTCATTCGCTAATTTGTGCGTAATGCAACAATCCTTTCATATTAAACTTGTAGGCTAATTCAGAGTCTATGGACGCCGAATTGAGACAAGTCGCTAATGGTTTTGACTATAAGGTCCGTTCATTTGACAAATACGACATCAACGGGTATCGCTTTCGTACCTATGGCAAAGAGCTATCTATGGCCGACCGAAAGTCTACAAATTGTTGTGTATCTGCTATCGGTGAAGGAGGTACCGAGTATTATGGGAGAGTTGAAGCAATTTATGAACTTCTATTCTATGGTGAAAACCCACCGAATGTCGTAGTCTTCAAATGTTATTGGTTTCAGCCGAAGGAGACTAGAAGGACTCATGAACATATAGGGCTAGTTGAAATCAACCAAAGCACCCATTTAGATGTTCCTGATGTCTATATTACGGCTCAACAGGCGACCCAAGTATTCTATCTACCGTGGGCCTGCCAAACTAATCCAAATCTGAAAGGTTGGGATGTCGTTTATGAAGTGCCGCCACGTGCTAGACTATCTCCCCCAAAGGAAGAGGATTATGAACCTCACATTAACCCAGACACATATGAAGGAGAATTCTTCCAAGAGACACGTCTTTCCAAAAAGCGTTTCAAGAACCGCTATACTTCACCCCAAAACATTGAAGTAGACAGCGACAGTGAATCCGACATCACCCCAGAGGAGGAACAAGAAGAGCCGGAACAAGAAGAGGTTACTGCTGCGGATGACCTGTCATTGCTTGACCGATTACGTCAAGGTGGCCTTCCACATGTTGATGCCACTGAACCCTATGAGCCCGTCATTGATTATAGTGATGATGATGATTATGCATTTATTGATGATACTGATCGAGATTATTAGTAGTGTCAGGTATTAAATTTTTTATGTTGTACTTGATGATGATACACTTAAGTGATACACATATTATTATTCATGTCGGTCTTTTTTTATGTTGTACTAATTTCGTTTACTGTTTGTCATGGCAGGTGTTGAAAGATGGTGGGCGCTGGTCGGGAGCGCGCCAAGGCCCCTTCTTCGTCGGCGCGTGGTCTGAGGTCTTCCATTCCATACGCACCTCTCCGCCGAGCGTTGCTGGACAGTATGGCGACACCGCCGGGCCCTTCTTCGTCGACCGCGGTGCCCAGCAGGGGACGAGGTAGGAAGAGAGGAGGTGGGGCACGTGGTCGTGGGAGAGGAGGTAGGGTGACTGCTACGGCGCCTTCCTCGCCGCCACCCCCAGCTGTTTCACCCGAGCACGTGACTGCTAGGGTGGACTCGTCCGAGGAGGAGGCTACACGGACTCCGGTCCATGAGCTTCCGGTCCACGGGTCTTGGGCCCACGAGCCTCGGGTCGACTGGCCTTCAGCCCACGAGACCCCGGAGGAGCACACGTCCGGATGGGGTACCTGGCCGGATCAGCCCGAGGAGCCGAGTGGCCATGCTGATGATGGCGGGGAGCCGACTGATATTGAGGAGGAGGGGGGCACCGTCTACCAGCGTGGTGCTACACGGCTCCCGTCCGTGCCGGCGACCCGCGAGCAGAGGTGGTTGATTTTCCCTGATGGGGAGAGGTACGTAAGTGCATTTAACATTTTTGTACCTTCTGCATTCACGTTTCTTCAAATAACTAATGCGTTGGCCTTGTCATGCTGTAGGGGTTGGCCCAACTCCGTCCTTGGAGTTCTTTGCCGGCAAAACTTCCCGGGGTTTGTCACGTTGCCTGGTGAGGGTCGGCTTCCAGAGCTTGGATTGAGCTGGGAGCACTACTTGGCTGCCCCGGCCCCGCTGGATGAGATTATCGACGGTGTCTTGTGCGACACGAGGGCAGACATGGTGATCAGAAAGTTCTGGGTAATTTATCCTTTACACATTTAAAAATCTTCAACTAGCTAGTTATTAATTGTACTAATCAATATTGTCTCATTTGATTGCAGACATTCTACAGGAGTGAGGAGGGATACGAGGAGGACGCGGCACATGTTATCGAGAACGTCTGCAAGCGCCTACTACAGAACTTACGGCACGAGGCTCGGGTGCAGGCTGTTCGAGACTACTACGCCTTGCGTGGTATCAAGAAGACCAAGCCGGCGTGCCGCGATAAGTTCCTAAGTAAGGAGCAGTACATGAAGGTAATTCTTAAGGCCTTCTACTTAAGTTCCTTCATTTAGTAATTCTTAGCCGTAGCGCTCAAGTTTCTATTTGCTAACTTAGGCGCCTCCGAGATGGTGTGCGGATCGGATGGATTGTTGGGAGGTGTTGGTCAATGAGTGGTGCTCAAAAGAATGGCTGGCCCTCCACAACGAGGCCAAGGACAAACGTGCCCAAATGGAAGGTGTGCCACACCATCAAGGCAGCTCCAACTTATATCAGTTCGGGCGGAACTGGGTATGTGGTTTGCTTCATGATTCATGCAATTCATTCAGCATGCTAGCTTGAGCCCTTTAATTACTAATTTACATTGTTTCTCTCTTTCAGGCACGCCACAATAAGGTGGATAAGGTGCCAGAGGTGTACGACCTGGATGCCATGGCCCACACTGCCTCTTTTAAGAAAGTCAAGGCTTTCTCTCAGTCTGACCTCGATGATGCAAACAACTTCACCAACATCTCCTCCCACAACAAGCTCGTGAGATATAGAGATGAGGGGAAGGCGAGGAAAGGGGAGGACTTTAACCCGAGCCAGGGTCCCATTGATCCAGAGCTGGTGATGATATCTGGTGGCGGGAGGTCCCATGGCTCCATAGCCATTGGAGATGGACTTATCCATTGTCCTAGCACTCTCCCGGAGATCAAGGCGCGCCAGTCGAGCTCCGCTCCTGAGATAAGGCCTCGTGAACGGCCAGTGCAACTCGCCATCAAGGTTAGTGATACGTACTCAGCTATCTTTCTCCATTACATTGTGTGCGCTTCCATCAATGATTACAAATTGTCATGTGAGTGGTGTTGCAGGCTGCTATACAGAGTGAGAGAGATAGAACGGAGAAACTTCTGGCGGAGGCGGCGGAGAGGTAGCGGGAGTTGGAGGAGAGGACGACAAAGATGATGGAGGAGGAGAGGGCACGGAATGACATGCAGACAAGGGCCATGTACGAGCTCCTTGTGGTTAGTTTCTTCTGCAGATTAGCCAAAACATTCATGTAGTGTTTGTCTCATTACTAACTAGTATGACTGAGTCGTCAAAACCAAATGTGCAGTCTGTGTGCGAGAAGACCGGTCAGACCGCTCCGCCGATGCCAGTGATTGCTCCTGGGACCACGGTGAGTTTAATTTGAATGGACATTACTTGCTAGTCTTAACATTTGAGTGTCATAATGCTAACGAGACATTGGAAATGATCTTTGGTGCAGCTTAACTCCAGAAACGCATCGCACGATCCTTCTCCAGCTACCGGCACTAGCCAGCCCGCTCCTACACCTCCCTGATCACGGTAAGTTTCTCTAGTGTTTTGCTTAACAAATGCATAAAGACCTAGACTTAGCTTTATTTCCTCCAATATGCTTACCATAATGACCTAGAGTTAGCTTCTTTTCCTCCAAAATGACTTAATAAGCTTACTGACCTCATAAACCATCGATTTTACCTAGGTTAGCTCATAAATGACCCATTTCACCTAGGTTAGCTCATAAACGACCCATTTCACCTAGGTTAGCTCATAAACGACCTATTTCACCTAGGTTAGCTCATAAACGACCCATTTCACCTAGGTTAGCTCATAAACGATCCATTTCACCTAGGTTAGCTCATAAACGATCTATTTCACCTAACTTAGCTCATAAACGATCCATTTCACCTAAGATAGCTCATAAACGATCCATTTCACCTAGGTTAGCTAATAAACGATCCATTTCACCTAAGTTAGCTCATAAACGATCCATTTCAACTAATTTAGCTCATAAATGATCCAGTTCACATAAGTTATCTAATAAATGGCATATACTTCTTCTTCTAGTCTTCTTCTTCTTCTTCTTCTATTCTTTTTCTTCTAGTCTAATTCTTCTTCTAGTCTTCTTTTTCTAACTTTCTTATTTGTCATTTTGCAGGTTTCATTCACTTCACGGAAGCCAGCTTCCTATGATGGATTGCTTGTTTTTTCCTTTGATGCACTTCTTGTATTCTGCTCGCTTGCTATGATGGAATTAACTTGCTATGATGAAACTAGATTGCTATGATGAAACTTTGCATATTGTAATATGTATGGATCGATGGAACTATGTGCAACCTACTATGTATGAATGGATGGATATATATGTGCTGGATATTTATTATGTTGGATATATATGTGCTGGATATTTATTGTGAAAGAGTCCTGCGATATATTTGCTGTGATAATTGTTGGATATAAGAAAAACAGAATAAAAAAGAGGCAGTGCAGGCTCTTTGCCGTCCGCGGCAGACGGCAAAGACACCTTTGCCATCGGTGGCAGACGGCAAAGGGGGCACGTGGCGCCCACCTATGCTTCCTGAGAGATGGGCCATTTGGCAAATTTGCCTACCGTGGCGGACGGCAAAGCTAAGCTGATGGCAAAGACTTTGCCTTTGCCGTCCGCCGTGGCAGACGGCAAAAAACAGCGGGCGCTGACGCATTGCTGACGTCAGCTGGCGGACGGCAAAGAGGCGCTCAAATTTGCCGTCCGCTGGCGGACGGCAAAGGCCGCCGTTAGCCGCCTAACGGACTAACGCTGGCGGACGTCCAGTATTTTGCCGTCCCTCCTCTTTGCCGTCCGCCGCTGTAGGCAAAGGACTCTTTGCCGCCCGCCATAAAAAGCAGACGGCAAAGGACCTGTTTTCCGACCCTGTCTTTGCCGTCCCTATTTGCCGTCCGCCGCTGACGGCAAAGCTCTTTGCCGTCCGCCGTCCGTGCCTTTGCCGTCCGCCGTGGCAGACGGCAAAATACTGGATTCCTGTAGTGAATATGTCATTCACATATACTTATCAGAAATGTTGTAGCGCTCCCACTCACTTTATTGTAAATACAAGTTTCTAACAAACTTTGTATAAACCCAAAAACTTTGATCACTCCATCAAAGCGTATATTCTGACTCCGAGATGCTTGCTCTAGTCCATGGAAGGATCGCTGGAGCTAGCATACCTTTTAGCATCCTTAGGATCGACAAAACCTTTCTGATTGTATCACATACAACCTTTCCTTACGAAAACTGGTAAGGAAACTTGTTTTGACATCCATCTGCCAGATTTCATAAATGCATCTAATGCTAACATGATTCCGACGGACTTAAGCATCGCTACGGATGAGAAAATCTCATCGTACTCAACTCCTTGAACTTGTGAAAACACTCTTTGCCACAAGTCGAGCTTCATAGACGGTAACCTTACCGTCCACGTCCGTCTTCTTCTTAAAGATCCATTTATCTCAATGGCTTGCCGATCATCGGGCAAGTTCACCAAAGTCCATGCTTTGTTCGGATACATGGATCCTATCTCGGATTTCATGGTTTCTAACCATTTGTCGGAATATGGGCCCACCATCGCTTCTCCATAGCTCGTAGGTTCAGTATTGTCTAACAACATGATATCTAAGACAGGATCACGTACCACTCTGAAGTAGCACGCATCCTCGTCGTCCTACGAGGTTTGGTAGTGACTTGATCCGAAGTTTCATGATCACTATCATAAGCTTCCACTTCAATTGGTGTAGGTGCCACAGGAATAACTTCCTGTGCCCTGCTACACACTAGTTGAAGTGACGGTTCAATAACCTTATCAAGTCTCCACCATCCTCCCACTCAATTCTTTCGAGAGAAACTTTTCCTCGAGAAAGGACTCGTTTCTAGAAGCAATTACTTTTGCTTCCAGATCTGAAATAGGAGGTATACCCAACTGTTTTGGGTATTCTATGAAGATGCATTTATCCGCTTTGGGTTCGAGCTTATCAGCCTGAAACTTTTTCACATAAGCATCGCAGCCCCAAACTTTTAAGAAACGACAACTTAGGTTTCTCTAAACGGTGTCGTCTCAACGGAATTGCGTGGTGCCCCTTTTAAAGTGAATGCGGTTGTCTCTAATGCCTAACCCATAAACGATAGTGGTAATTCGATAAGAGACATCATGGCATGCACTATATCCAATAGGGTGCAGTTATGATGTTCGGACACACCATCACACTATGGTGTTCCAGGCGGTATTAATTGTGAAACACTTTCCACAATGTCTTAATTGTGTGCTAAACTCGTAACTCAGATATCTCTATGATCATATCATAGACATTTTATCCTCTTGTCACGACGATCTTCAACTTCACTCTGAAATTACTTGAACCTTTCAATAATTCATACTTGTGTTTCATCAAGTAAATACACTCAGCATCTACTCAAATCATCTGTGAAGTAAGAGCATAACGATATCCACTGCATGCCTCAGCACTCATTGGACTGCATAAATCAAATGTATTACTTCCAACAAGTTGCTCTCTTGTTCCATCTTACTGAAAATGAGGCCTTTCAGTCATCTTGCCCATGTGGTATGATTTGCATGTCTCAAGTGATTCAAAATCAAGTGAGTCCAAACGATCCATCTGCATGGAGTTTCTTCATGCATATATACCAATAGACATGGTTCGCATGTCTCAATCTTTTCAAAAACAAGTGAGTCCAAAGATCCATCTACATGGAGCTTCTTCATGCGTTCTATACCAATATGACTCAAATGGCAGTGCCACAAGTATGTGGTACTATCATTACTATTTTATATCTTTTGGCACGAACATGTGTATCACTGCGATCGAGATTCATTTTAGGTGCAAGACCATTGAAGGTATTATTCAAATAAACAGAGTAACCATTATTCTCCTTAAATGAATAACCGTATTGCGATAAACATAATCCAATCATGTCTATGCTCAACGCAAACACCAAATAACAATTATTTAGGTTTAACACCAATCTGGATGGTAGAGGGAGCATGCGATGCTTGATCACATCAACCTTGGAAACACTTCCAACACATATCGTTATCTCACCTTTAGCTAGTCTCCGTTTATTCCGCAGCTTTTATTTCGAGTTACTAACACTTAGCAACCGAACCGGTATCTAATACCCTAGTGCTGCTAGGAGTACTAGTAAAGTACACATTCATATAATGTATATCCAATATACTTCTGTCGACCTTGCCTGCCTTCTCATCTACCAAGTATCTAGGGTAGTTCTGCCTCAGTGACCGTTTCCCTCATTACAGAAGCACTTAGTCTCGGGTTTGGGTTCAACCTTGGGATTCTTCACTAGAGCAGCAAATGATTTGCTGTTTCATGAAGTATCCCTTTTGCCCTTGCCCTTCTAGAAACTAGTGGTTTTACTAACCATCAACAATTGATGCTCCTATTTGATTTCTACTTTTGCGGTGTCAAACATTGCGAATAGCTCAAGGATCATCTATCTATCCCTGATATGTTATAGTTCATCACAAAGCTCTAATATCTTGGTGGCAGTGACTATGGAGAACCATCACTATCTCATCTGGAAGATTAACTCCCACTCGATTCAAGCGATTGTGGCACTCAGACAATCTGAGCACATGCTCAACGATTGAGCTTTTCTCCCTTAGTCTGCAGGCTTAAGAAACTTGTCAGAGGTCTCATACCTCTTGACGTGGGCACTAGTCTGAAATCCCAATTTCAGTCTTCGGAACATCTCATATGTTCTGTGACGTTTCAAAACGTCTTTTGTGCCACAATTCTAAACCGTTAGCATTACGCACTGAACTATCACGTAGTCATCAAAACGTGTATGTCAGATGTTTCGCAACATCTACAGACGACGCTGAGGTTCAGCACACCTAGCGTTGCATTAAGGACATAAGCCTTCTGTGCAGCAATGAGGACAATCCTCAGTTTACGGACCCAGTCCGCATAATTGCTACTATCAACTTTCAACTAAATTTTCTCTAGGAACATATCTTAAACAGTAGAACTAAAGCGTAAGCTATGACATAATTTGCAAAGACCTTTTGACTATGTTCATGATAATTAAGTTCATCTGATTATTTAACGAACTCCCACTCAGATAGACATCCCTCTAGTCATCTAAGTGATACATGATCCGAGTCAAACTAGGCCATGTCCGATCATCACGTGAGACGGACTAGTCATCATCGGTGAACATCTCCATGTTGATCGTATCTACTATATGACTCATGTTCGACCTTTCGGTCTCTTGTGTTCCGAGGCCATGTCTGTACATGCTAGGCTCGTCAAGTCAACCTAAGTGTTTCGCATGTGTTCCGAGGCCATGTCTGTACATGCTAGGCTCGTCAACACCCGTTGTATTCGAACGTTAGAATCTATCACACCCGATCATCACGTGGTGCTTCGAAACAACGAACCTTCGCAACGGTGCACAGTTAGGGGGAACACGTCTCTTGAAATTTTAGTGAGGGATCATCTTATTTATGCTACTGTCGTTCTAAGCAAATAAGATGTAAACATGATAAACATCACATGCAAATCATAAAGTGACGTGATATGGCCAATATCATCCTGCGCCTTTGATCTCCATCTTCGAGGCGCGGCATGATCACCTTCGTCACCGGCATGACACCATGATCTCCATCATCATGATCTCCATCATTGTGTCTTCGTGAAGTTGTCTCGCCAACTATTACTTCTACTACTATGGCTAACGGTTAGCAATAAAGTAAAGTAATTACATGGTGTTTTCATTGACACGCAGGTCATACAATAAATTAAGACAACTCCTATGGCTCCTGCCGGTTGTCATACTCATCGACATGCAAGTCGTGATTCCTACTACAAGAACATGATCAATCTCATACATCACATATATCATCACATAGCATACCCTGCAAAAACAAGTTAGACGTCATATAATTGTTGTTGCATGTTTTACGTGGCTGCTATGGGTTTCTAGCAAGAACGTTTCTTACCTACGCAAAAGCCACAACGTGATATGCCAATTTCTATTTACCCTTCATAAGGACCCTTTTCATCGAATCCGATCCGACTAAAGTGGGAGAGACGGACACCCGCTAGCCACCTTATGCAACTAGTGCATGTCAGTCGGTGGAACCTGTCTCACGTAAGTGTACGTGTAAGGTCGGTCCGGGCCGCTTCATCCCACGATGCCGCCGAATCAAGATAAGACTAGTAACGGCAAGTAAATTGACAAAATCGACGCCCACAACTACTTTGTGTTCTACTCGTGCATAGAAACTACGCATAGACCTAGCTCATGATGCCACTGTTGGGGAACGTAGCAGAAATTCAAAATTTTCTACGCATCACCAAGATCAATCTATGGAGTAATCTAGCAACGAGGGGAAGGGGAGTGCATCTACATACCATTGTAGATCGCTATGCGGAAGCGTTGCAAGAACGCGGATGAAGGAGTCGTACTCGTAGCGATTCAGATCGCGGTTGATTCCGATCTAAGCGCCGAACCACGGCGCCTCCGCGTTCAATACACGTGCAGCCCGGTGACGTCTCCCATGCCTTGATCCAGCAAGGAGAGAGGGAGAGGTTGGGGAAGACTCCGTCCAGCAGCAGCACGACGGCGTGGTGGTGATGGAGGAGTGTGGCAATCCCACAGGGCTTCGCCAAGCACCGTGGGAGAGGAGGAAGACATGGAAGAGGGGAAGGGCTGCGCCAAGACTTGGGGTTCGGCTGCCCTCCCACCCCCCACATATATATAGGGGCAAGGGAGAGGGGGGCCGGCCCCCTCAGATCCAATCTGAGGAGGGGGCGGCGGCCAGGGGGGTTGCCTTGCCCCCCAAGGCAAGGGGGGCCCTCCCCTTAGGGTTCCACCAAACCCCCAGGCGCATGGGCCCTGGGAGGGAAGGCGCCCAGCCCACTAAGGGCTGGTCCCTCTCCACATACAGCCCATAGGGCCCTCCGGGGCTGGTGGCCCCTCCCGGCGGACCCCCGGAACCCTCCGGTGGTCCCGGTACATTACCGGTGACGCCCGAAACTCTTCAATGGCCAAAACGGGACTTCCCATATATAAATCTTTACCTCCGGACCATTCCGGAACTCCTCGTGACGTCCGGGACCTCATCCGGGACTTCGAACAACATTCGGTAACCACGTATATCTATTCCCTATAACCCTAGTGTCATCGAACCTTAAGTGTGTAGACCCTACGGGTTCGGGAACCATGCAGACATGACCGAGACGTTCTCCGGCCAATAACCAACAGCGGGATCTGGATACCCATGTTGGCTCCCACATGTTCCACGATGATCTTATCGGATGAACCACGATGTCGGGGATTCAATCAATCCCGTATACAATTCCCTTTGTCTATCGGTATGTTACTTGCCCGAGATTCGATCGTCGGTATCCCGATACCTTGTTCAATCTCGTTACCGGCAAGTCTCTTTACTCGTTCCGTAACACATCATCCCGTGATCAACTCCTTGGTCACATTGTGCACATTATGATGATGTCCTACTGAGTGGGCCCAGAGATACCTCTCCGTTTACACGGAGTGACAAATCCCAGTCTCGATTCGTGCCAACCCAACAGACACTTTCGGAAATACCTGTAGTGCACCTTTATGGCCACCCAGTTACGTTGTGACGTTTGGTACACCCAAAGCATTCCTATGGTATCCGGGAGTTGCACAATCTCATGGTCTAAGGAAATGATACTTGACATTAGAAAAGCTCTTAGCAAACGAACTACATGATCTTGTGCTAGGCTTAGGATTGGGTCTTGTCCATCACATCATTCTCCTAATGATGTGATCCCGTTATCAACGACATCCAATGTCCATGGTCAGGAAACCGTAACCATCTATTGATCAACTAGCTAGTCAACTAGAGGCTTACTAGGGACATGGTGTTGTCTATGTATCCACACATGTATCTGAGTTTCCTATCAACACAATTTTAGCATGGATAATAAACGATTATCATGAACAAGGAAATATAATAATAACCAATTTATTATTGCCTCTAGGGCATATTTCCAACAAGGTTTCCCGTACTCGTATCTGTGTTCGTCCACCTCCAAGAAATCATAATGTACATCGTCGGGCAGGTAATCTCCAAGATTGCTATAACCGGAGCATTAGCGACGATGTCGCTAGACACATTGAGCGGGGGGCACGATTGGTTTGCTTGTTCGCCGAGCTGGGAAATTTTTTTCCCAGCTGCTCGTTCTTTAACCTTTGATCACTGACAGTACTTCCCGTCTGCTCCGCTTCGAGATATGCCTTTTCAGTAATGCGCTCATAGTTGGTTTTTGGCGGAGACTTTGGTGGTTTCCTCAGGGCATCGATAACGCGCTTTGCTTTCACCGGATCTACCTTCTCCTCCGGAGGTGGATGTCTCTTTGCTTTCAACCCTTCAAAGAAGTCCTTCACTTCGGTCCGCATGATCTTCGCGTTTTCCTCTGCGGTCCTGTCATATGGTAACTTCTCTAGAGGCTTGAGAGGTGGACCGTATCTGTATTGCCTCCCGCCTCTGGTTGTACTGCTAGACGCCGGAGCAGACGGAGCGGCTGCGGCTGTCTTCTTTCGTGCTTGCTTACGAGGCGAAGGAGAAGGACTACGACACGCCGGAGCAGCCGGGGCGGCGGCGGGTCTATTCCGCCTTGCTGGCGAGGCAGAGAAGGAGGAGGCTGGTGGCTTCTCGGGCGTGCCGGCGCAGGCGGAGAAGGAGGCGGAGTGCCGCCACGCGCCGGAGAAGGAGGATGAGTGCCCTGGTCGTCACTCGCCGGAGGAGGCGGCGGTGGAGGAGGCGGAGTGCCCTGACTCGCCGGAGGAGGAGGAGGAGGAGGTGGAGGCATCCAGTTCAGAAGGTTGATGAGCTCCTTCCGCCATAGGCATGGAGTCTTCAGACAAGAACCCAGCCGAGTCTCCCCTTCACCCGTAGGGTGGTCAAGCTGGAGGTCCTCAAATCCTTCTGTGATTTCATCCACCATCACCCTAGCATATCCTTCTGGAATCGGCCGGTAGTGAAAAGTTGCGCCAGGTTCAGGAGGTGCAACAAAGCCAACAGCCGCCTTGACTTTCAATTCCATCCACTGCGTCATAAGGTTGCAATGCTGAGACTCCATGATAGCATCTACGGGGTAGCTAGCAGGAGTCGTGAAGACAGGCTCCTGAAGCAGCTCCGTGGAAGCCATGCTGCTTCTCCGCTGAGATGGCGGGGTAGCTTCGGGTGTAGCTTCGGCAGGTCGCATTCTGCGAACTGCCTCTCGTTCCTCTAGCGCTTGTACCCTTGCATGCAGCGCATGTAGTTGGGTCAACTCCTTTTTCTTCTTCCTCTCTTGGCGTTTGTAACCGCTTGCGTCGGGAAATCGAGCCTTCCATGAAAGGGAGCCTGGCGTGCCTCGTGTCCGTCTGGGGTGCTCAGGATTCCCAGGGCCTCTGTGAGCTCGTCGTTCGCTCTGTCCGGAACGAACGTCCCTTGCTGCGCCTTTTTGATATGCTCCTGAAGCTTCTCGATGGGTGTGTTCAGCTGCTCGTCGGTCCAAACGCACTTCCCTGTTACAGGGTCCAATTTTCCCCCAACCCCAAAGAACCAAGTCCTGCCACGGTC
This sequence comes from Triticum aestivum, assembly GCF_018294505.1. Classification (NCBI taxonomy): domain Eukaryota; kingdom Viridiplantae; phylum Streptophyta; class Magnoliopsida; order Poales; family Poaceae; genus Triticum; species Triticum aestivum. The sequence goes on from NC_057799.1 coordinate 656,062,882, forward strand.
TGGCCAGCGTCGCGTCTCTGGTTCGATCCCTTTATCAATGAGGTCATTCTCAGCCTTGTCCCACAACGGCCGGGCTTTCAGGTAGCCACCTGACCCCGTGCGATGGTGATGCTTCTTCTTTGCAGCATTTTTCTTGTTTGTCGCTGACATCTTCGCTGCTCTCTCAGATTTCTTTTTGGTGACAAATTCGGGCCACTAATCTTTGATCTTCTCAAATCGGCTGATGAATTCAGGAGTCTTGTCTTGGTCGACAAACGATGATTTCAGCTCATTCTTCCACCTCCTGAATAGCTCAGCCATGTTCTTAAGAGCACAAGCCTTGATCATTGGCTTTTTAACTGGATTCTCGGGATCCTCCTCTGGCGGGAAGGTGAAATTTTCCGGCAGCGCGGTCCAAAGATTAGCTTTCTGCCTATCGCTGACATAAGACACCTGAGAGACTTTGTCCTTAGGCTTCAACCATTGCTCGATGCTGATCGGGATCATGTCCCTCACTAGAACCCCGCACTGAGCATTAAATTTTTGCTTGGTCCGGAGGGGTTCAATCGGTTGGCCAGCGCGATCAATTTCGATGATCGTGTACCTTTCATCCGCGCGCAACTTTCTCTTCGGGCCTCGTCTCGTTACCGAAGTGTTGCTCGATCCGGAGGGCTAGAAAAGAAGAAAAAGAAGAGAGTTAATATGTGTACATACCAAAAACAATTAATGCATCAATTAGCTATAGTCAGCACATGCTTAATTAATTAATATATATACCTCGCCGGACTCCGTTCAGTCACCGGAGCCTGCTTCTTCATCCTGTCCTTCCCCCTCCATTCTGTCACCGGAGCCGTCATCACGGTGTCCTTCGTCCTCCATTGTTTGATCATCGTCATAGCCTGCTTCTTCATCCTGTCTTTGAAGACCATCGGTGCATGTGTCGTTGAGAAACGACAAGACGGCATCACTTCCGTGTGCGATTATCTGCCCCAACACCGCTTCTTTTGCTTCGTCTCGGGGGTGCGGATCCATTGTTTCTGCAAATATTTACAACATGGCAATTATTATTCAAACATGACAGATGGATATATTAGTGGCAAATGTTGAACTAGCTAGCTAAGCACAATAAGGAATCATATTAGTGGCATGGCCTCGACGCTTCTCTAGGGTTTGGGGTGGCCTCGGCAACGCTTCAAGGGTTTGGGGTGGCCTCAACAACGCTTCAAGGGGTTCGGGGTGGCCTCGACAACAACGCTCTTTTTACTTGGTAAATTTGGGTGGCCTCGAGAGAGTTTGTCGGGTAGGGGCGCGGCGGGAGGGGGTAGGAGACCGACATAGTTTTTTTTAGGGTTTGGGTGTCCTCGAGAGTTTTAGTCGAGCGAGAGGGCCGGGGGTGCTCCCATGGTATAAGTTATCACGGTCGAGAGGGGGTTATATCGACAACGACCTACCCGATAAAAAATAAGAAAAGGAAGAAGAAGAAAAAAAGAAGAAAAAAAGGAGAAGAAGAAAGGAATAGAGGAGAAGAAGAAAAAATAGAAAATATTCTATTTTTTCTTCTTCTCCTCTATTCCTTTCTTCCTCTTTTTTTTCCTTTTTTCCTCTTCTTATTTATTTCTCCTCTTCTTCATCTTTTTCTTTTCCTTATTCCTAAACTAAACATAAACTAAAATAATCCTAAAACTAAATGAAACAAAAAAATCCTATGAACAAAATTACAATAAAAAATCCTATGAACAAAATTACAATAAATATTCTATGAACAAAAAAAACAATTAAAAATCTATGAACAAAATAAAAATTCTTTGCATATGAACATACAAACATTTGCATATTCTACAATATCATCATCATATTCTACAATAATATCACCAAAAATCCTAACTTTTGCATATGAACAGGGGGCCTGCTTCGTCGACGGCGTCGGGGCGCGCAGCGGCATTGGGGCGGGCGCGCGGCTGCATTGGGGCGCGGGGAGGAAGGGGGAGAGGAGGGGAACAGCGCGGTGAGGCTCACACTGCAGGCGAGCGGCGGGGAGGTCGGGGCAGGGGCGACGACGACGAGGTCGGGGCAGGGTGCGGCGAGGCCGGGGCAGGGGCGACGGCGACGACGGAGACGGCGGCGAGGTCGGGGCAGGGGGCGGCGAGGCCGGGGCAGGGGCGACGATGACGAGGTCGGGGCAGGGGCGACGGCGACGAGGTCGGGGCAGGGTGTGGCGAGGCCGGGGCAGGGGCGACGGCGGCGAGGTCGGGTAGGGGGCGGCGAGGCCGGGGCAGGGGCGGCAGCCTGGCGGCGTCTATGTCGTCGTCGTCGTTGGGGCGGCAACTGCAAGATGAGAAGTGAAATTTTCACAAGTCCTGCTTATATACCAAGAGCATTAGTCCCGGTTCGTGGCACCAACCGGGACCAATGCAACCCTTTAGTCCCGGTTGGTGCCACCAACCGTGACCAAAGGTCAGTTTTCGGCAGGCCAAAGGGCGGGAAGCAGTGGCCTTTGGTACCGGTTGGTGGCACCAACCGGGACTAAAGGGGGGCATTTGTACCGGTTGGTGCCACGAACCGGTACCAACGCATCCCTTTAGTCCTGGTTGGTACTACCAACCGGGACCAGAGGTCCTGTGCTGCTGCGCCCGCGTCGAAAGTTTAGTCCCACCTCGCTAGTCGAGAGGGGCGCGCAGTGGTTTATAAGCACCACTGTCGCACCCCTCTCGAGCTCCTCTCCATTGCAGGCTTACGGGCCTAAATGTCACTGCTATGCCTGATGGGCCTACTGGGCCTTCTGCGGGCCTGAATCCTGGCCCATCGATGGGTTTCTAGTCATATTCAGGCCGTGGCGGCCCAGTAGGTGGCATATTTTTTATTTTTGACTGTTTTTTTGTTTTCTTTTTTGCTTTATTTATTTTGTTTTGTTTCTACTTATTAAAAAACTTATTTATTTTATTTTATTTTATTTTGTTTCTAATTACTTATTTATTTTATTTTATGATAATTCTTTTTGCTATTAAAGTTTCTAACAAAAAAGTTCTTTATGAAAATTCTTTTTGCTTTTCATGATTTTGAACAGAAAATACTTCGATAATTTTAGTTGCATCAATTTTACATAATTTTAGTTTCAATAATACTAGAGGTTGCTTATAATGTTTTGAACAGAAAATACTTCGATAATTTTAGTTGCATCAATTTTACATAATTTTAGTTTCAATAATACTAGAGGTTGCTTATAATGTTTTGAACAGAAAATACTTTGTTAATTTTAGTTTCATAAATGTTATTAAAGTTTATTTTATTTTGTTTCTACTTACATATTTTATTAAATTTTATATTAATTTGTTTCTAATTACTTATTTATTTTATTTGTTATTTTTCATGCACCATTTTTCATGCATTTACTGATTATTTTGAGCTATAAGACCCTCAAATTGAAAAGCACTACAAATGAACTCTGAAAAGGTTGAAAGTTGGCATGGTATCATCATTTCATCCACATAGCATGCGCAAGAAAGTAGAGAGGCTTACGGCAAAAACTGGATGCACTTCGTGTAGAAAACGGACAATCTCTTTCGAAGTATCAGGGTTTCATACGGAAACTCGTCTGTTATAAAGGGATTTCATTTTTTAAACTTATTTGAACTCCACGGTGGTGCCGGCGACGAGATCGGCGCGGGCGATCGACGGCGGTGAAGACGGGGACGAGACGTGATGGACCGCTAAACATAGAAAAATCTCAGGGAAAATGGAGCTCCGAGGTCGAGTTTCGAGAGAAGAAATTTTAACTAGTGTGGCTTGGACATTTCATCGAACACCTCATGTGCATATAAGGTGAGCTAGCCAAATGCCCTCCCTTCGCCGGCCAGCAAAAAACAGAGCACGGTGGAGTGCTCTGCTCGCTGGCGATGGGCTATATATAGGCAAATCATTTGTCCCGGTTCGTGGCTGGAACCGGGACCAATGGTTATGGGCCAGGAGCGAGGCCTATTGGTCCCGGTTCATTCCTAGAACCGAGACAAATGGGTCCAGACGAACCGGGACCAAAGCCCGTGAGGCCCCGGGCGGCCTCCTGGGCTCACGAACCGGGACGAATGCACCCATTGGTTCCGGTTCGTATAAGAACCGGGACTAATGGGCTGGCCAGGCCCAAACGAAAGCCCCTTGTTCTACTAGTGGAGAAACCATTAAGGAAAAACTCATAAAGGAAAAGAGTGCAATACAAAAAATCTAAAGATCTCGAACAGGTTATCGTTCAGGAGTGCACTCCCCCTGAACAGGTTATCGTATCCGCCTCCCCTTCCTCTACCTTGTGCCGCCGCCACTAGTAGAAAAAGAGGCTTCCATACGCCCCCATTAGTCCCCAAAACAATCGAACCGCGACAAAAGGGGCCTTTAGTCGCTGTTCGGGAGGAGACCGGCGACCAACTATCTGGGCCCAGCACGCTCGGTCGACAGCTGGCGGACGGGAGGGGCTTTAGTCGCGGTTGGCCTGGCCAACCGGGACTAAAGGTCCCCGAAGGCCTTTAGTCGCGGTTGGCCAGGCCAACCGGGACTAAAGGCCCATCCAGCTGGTGGACGGGAGGGGCTTTAGTCCCGGTTGGCCTGGCCAACCGGGACTAAAGGTCCCCGAAGGCCTTTAGTCGCGGTTGGCCAGGCCAACCGGGACTAAAGGCCCATCCCTATATATAGGACTCAGCTCACTTCACTTCACTCAGCTCACTTCACAATTTTCAGAAGGGGGTGGTGGGTTTGCTTTTGGTTCCTCCTATGCACACAAGGTGTTCGATGAAATGCCCGAGAGCCTGAAACAAACATGATATGAAGTGTCCGAGCCACACTTGAGCTTTCTCATTTATTTTTCCTCCGCGATCGCGGTTAGCAACTTGAACCTTTCATGTGTCATTGATAAAATATGCATGTGTGTAGTTCATTGTTTAATTTGTATTATTTCTAGCTAGTTAGTTTAACAAATGCATGATGGTTAATTATATACTTTATATAATAATAATGCAGATGAATCGGCAATGGATGTACGGTCCCCGACTCTCCGGCGAGTTCACTACGGGTTTGAAAGATTTCCTCGTAGTGGCAAATGCGAACAAGCAGCAAGGTTTTATTATCTGTCCATGTGCTTTCTGTAAGAATCAGAAGGGTTACTCCTCCTCAAGAGACGTTCACATGCACCTGCTTCGGCACGGTTTCATGCCAAGCTATAATTGTTGGACCAAGCATGGAGAAAGAGGGGTTAGAATGGAAGAGATGAAGAAGGGGATGATATCGATGACAACTATCATGATCATTTCGGTGATACTTTCATGGAGGATGATGCTGAAGGTGGGGAAGGGTTAGGTGAAGGTGAAGAAGAGGCACATGATGAGCCCGCTGATGATCTTGGTCGGACCATTGCTGATGCACGGAGACGCTGCAAAACTGACAAGGATAGGGAGAATTTGGATCGCATGTTAGAGGATCACAAAAAGTCGTTGTATCCAGGATGCGATAATAGTCTGAAAAAGCTGGGCTGCACACTGGATTTGCTAAAATGGAAGGCACAGGATTGTGTAGGTGACTCATCATTTGAAAATTTGCTGAAAATGTTGAAGAATATGTTTCCGAAGAATAACGAGTTGCCCGCCAGTTCGTACGAAGCAAAGAAGGTTGTCTGCCCTCTAGGTTTAGAGGTTCTGAAGATACATGCATGCATTAACGACTGCATCCTCTACCGCGGTGAATACGAGAATTTGAATGAATGCCCTGTATGCACTGCATTGCGTTATAAGATCAGAGGTGATGACCCTGGTGACGATGTTGAGGGCGAGAAACCCAGGAAGAGGGTTCCCGCCAAGGTGATGTGGTATGCTCCTATAATACCACGGTTGAAACGTCTGTTCATGAACAAAAAGCATGCCAAGTCGTTGCGATGGCACAAAGAGGACCGTAAGTCCGACGCGGAGTTGAGACACCCCGCTGATGGAACGCAATGGAGAAAGATCGACAGAGTGTTCAAAGATTTTGCAGCTGACGCAAGGAACATAAGATTTGGTCTAAGTACTGATGGCATGAATCCTTTTGGCGAGCAGAGCTCCAGCCATAGCACCTGGCCCGTGACTCTATGCATCTACAACCTTCCTCCTTGGTTGTGCATGAAGCGGAAGTTCATTATGATGCCAGTGCTCATCCAAGGTCCAAGCAACCCGGGAACGACATCGATGTGTACCTAAGGCCATTAGTTGATGAACTTTTACAGTTGTGGGCCAGACCTGGTGTACGTGTCTGGGATGAGCACAAAGGAGAGGAATTTGACCTACGAGCGTTGCTTTTTGTAACCATCAACGATTGGCCTGCTCTCAGTAACCTTTCGGGACAGACAAATAAGGGATACAATGCATGCACGCACTACTTACATGAGACTGAAAGTGTACGTTTGGTTAATTGTAAGAAGAACGTGTACCTGGGTCATCATCGATTTCTTCCACGAAATCATAACGTAAGAAAGAAAGGCAAGCATTTCAACGGCAAGGCAGATCACCGGCCGAAGCCTGCGGAACGTACTGGTGCTGAGATATTTGATATGGTCAAGGATTTGAAAGTCATCTTTGGAAAGGGTCCTGGCGGTCAATCAGTTCCGCGGGGAGTTGACGGGCACGCACCCATGTGGAAGAAGAAATCTATATTTTGGGAGCTAGAATATTGGAAAGTCCTAGATGTCCGCTCTGCAATCGACGTGATGCATGTTACGAAGAATATTTGCGTGAACCTGCTAAGCTTCTTGGGCGTGTATGGGAAGACAAATGATACAAAGGAAGCACGGCAGGACCAGCAACTTTTGAAAGACCCAGATGACCGGCATCCGGAATGGTTTCAAGGTCGTGCCAGCTACGCTCTTACCAAAGAAGAGAAGGTCATTTTTTTGAATGCCTGAGCAGTATGAAGGTCCCGTCTGGCTTCTCGTCGAATATAAAGGGAATAATAAACATGGCGGAGAAAAAGTTCCAAAACCTGAAGTCTCACGACTGCCACGTGATTATGACGCAATTGCTTCCGATTGCTTTGAGGGGGCTCCTACCGGAAAATGTTCGAGTAGCCATTGTGAAGCTATGTGCATTCCTCAATGCAATCTCTCAGAAGGTAATCAATCCAGAAGATCTACCACGGTTACAGAACGATGTGGTCCAATGCCTTGTCAGTTTCGAGTTGGTGTTCCCACCATCCTTCTTCGATATTATGACGCACCTCCTGCTCCACCTAGTCGAAGAGATTTCCATTCTCGGTCCTGTATTTCTACACAATATGTTCCCCTTTGAGAGGTTCATGGGAGTATTAAAGAAATATGTTCGTAACCGTGCTAGGCCAGAAGGAAGCATCGTCAAGGGCTATGGAAATGAGGAGGTAATTGAGTTCTGTATTGACTATGTTCCTGACCTTAAGCCGATTGGTATTCCTCAATCGCGGCACGAGGGGAGACTAAGTGGAAAAGGCAAGATCGGAAGGAAATCCACGATATGTATGGACGGTCATTCTATGACTGAAGCACACCACACAGTTCTGCAAAATTCCAGCTTTGTGGCTCCGTACTTCGAGCAACACAAGAATATTTTACGCTCGGACAACCCGGGGAAGCCTGAATCCTGGATTAGAAAGGCCCACATGGAGACTTTCGGCAGTTGGTTGCGAAAACATTTAATGAATGACAATGATGTTGGAGATCAGCTGTACATGTTGGCCAAGAAACCATCTTCGACTATAACGATTTTCCAAGGGTACGAGATAAATGGGAATACATTTTACACCATCGCCCAAGATAAAAAGAGCACCAACCAAAACAGTGGTGTCCGCTTTGATGCAGCAACCGAGAATGGGCGAAAGGTCACATATTATGGTTACATAGAGGAGATATGGGAACTTGACTATGGACCCTCCTTTAAGGTCCCTTTGTTCCGGTGCAAATGGTTCAAGCTAACAGGAGGTGGGGTAAAGGTGGACGAGCAATACGGAATGACAATGGTGGATTTCAACAATCTTGGTTACCTTGACGAACCATTCGTCCTTGCCAAAGATGTCGCTCAGGTTTTTTATTTGAAGGACATGAGTAGCAAACCGAGGAAACGGAAAGATAAGAAAACGATCAGTACATCATGCGATGATCCAAAGCGCCACATTGTTCTTTTAGGGAAAAGAAACATCGTGGGAGTGGAGGACAAGACAGACATGTCAGAAGATTATAATATGTTTGGTGAAATACCGCCCTTAAAAGTGAACACTGACCCAAGCATTAAGTTAAATGATGAGGATGCTCCATGGATACGGCACAATCGTAAGCAAGCAGGGACACAAGGGAAGAATTGATGTGTAATAATTTATTGTACCAAACTTTGTATTTGGTCGATGAACTGAATGATGTATCAAACCTTTTGTCAAACCTTCAAGGGATATATTATTTGTATTTTTAAGATTTTAAAATGAATTAGTTTTATTTTTCTGATTTTTTTGATATATAATTGTATTTTTAAGATTTTAAAATGAATTAGTTTTATTTTTCTGATTTTTTTGATATATTATTTGTATTTTCAAGATTTTAAAATGAATTAGTTTTATTTTTCTGATATATTATTTGTATTTTTAAGATTTTAAAATGAATTAGTTTTATTTTTCTGATTTTTTTGATATATAATTGTATTTTGAAGATTTTAAAATGAATTAGTTTTATTTTTCTGATTTTTTGATATATTATTTGTATTTTTAAGATTTTAAAATGAATTGGTTTTGTTTTTCTGATTTTTTTGATATATAATTGTATTTTTAAGATTTTGAAATGAATTAGTTTTATTTTTCTGATTTTTTTGATATATTATTTGTATTTTCAAGAGTTTAAAATGAATTAGTTTTATTTTTCTGATTTTTTTGATATATAATTGTATTTTTAAGATTTTAAAATGAATTAGTTTTATTTTATATGAAAAAGGACCTTTAGTCCCGGTTCGGGAGGCGGACCGCGACTAAAGGGTACCCTTTAGTCGCGGTTGTTGTCCCCAACCGCGACTAAAGGCTCTTTCTGCGCGGGAACGAAAGCGGCGCCAAAACCCTTTAGGCCCGGTTGGGGAGGCGAACCGCGACTAAAGGTACCCTGCCCTTAGCACTCCGCCGCCGCCCGTGCCCTGCCCTAGCACTCCGCCGCGCCGCAGCGTGCCCCTGCCCTTGCCCGCCGCAGCCCCTGCCCTTGCCCGCGCCCGCCCCCGACGCCCTGCCGCCCGCGCCGCCGCCCGCGCCCGCCGCCCGCTGCCCCTGCCTGCCGTCCTCCGCGCGCCTCCCGCCGCCGGAAAAGAAGAAGAAGAAAGAAAAAGGAAGAAAAAGAGAAGAAAAGAAAAGAAGAAGAAGAAGAAAAAGGAAAGAAGAAAACAAAAGAAAAACAGAAGAAAAAAAGAAGAAAAAAGAAAAAGGAAGAAAAAAGGAAAAAAAGGAAGAAAAAAAGAAAAAAGAAAAAGGAAGAAGAAAGAAAAAAAGAAAACAAAAGAAACAGAAGAAAAAAAAAAGAAGAAAAAAGAAAAGAAGAAGAAGAAAAAAAGAAAAAGAAGAAAAAAAAGAAGAAAGAAAAAAAAGAAAAAGAAGAAAAAAGAGAAAAAGAAAAAAAGAAAAAAAAGAAAAAAAGGAAGAAGAAAGAAAAAAAAAGAAAAAAGAAGAAAAGAAGAAAAAAAAAAGAAAGAAAAAAAAGAAGAAAAAGAAAAGAAGAAAGAAAGAAAAAGAAAAAGAGAAGAAAAAAAAAAGAAAAAAAAAGAGAAAAAAAGAAAAGAAGAAAAAAGGAAGAAGAAAAAAAAGAAGAAAGAAAAAGAAAGAAGAAAAAAGAAAAAAAAGAAAAAAGAAAAGAAAAAGGAAAGAAGAAAAAAAGAAGAAGAAAGGAAGAAAAAGAAAAGGAAAGAAAAAAGAAAAAAAAAAAAAAAAAAAAGAAAAAAAAGAAGAAAAAGAAAAAAAGAAAAAAAAAGAAAAGAAGAAAAAAAGGAAAGAAGAAAAAAGAAAGAAGAAGAAAGAAGAAGAAAAGGAAGAAGAAAAAAAGAAGAAAGAAAAAGGAAGAAGAAAAAAAATGAAAAAAATGAAAAAAAGAAAGAAGAAAAAAAAAGGAAGAAGAAAAAAGAAGAAGAAAGGAAGAAGAAAGGAAGAAGAAAGAAAGAAGAAAGGAAAAGGAAGAAGAAGAAAGAAAGAAGAAAGAGGAAGAAGAAAGGAAGAAGAAGAAAAAAGAAGAAAAAGGAAGAAGAAAGAAACCAAATGAAAACCAAAAAGAAAACAAAGAAAACAAAACAAAATACTTGGCAGTGCTCAATAATCTTATTTTTTAATTCCTCCTCCTCTATGTCCACTTAATCTTATTTTTTAATTCCTTTATACTTAAAGAATTTTTACTACATGCAGGAGTGACATATGGCGGACGATAGAGCCGAGCCGCTTAGGGATCCGGAGGCTGAACGTTATTTAATGGGCATCATCAACAACGAGATTCCTTATGTGCCGGGCTCAGAATATGAGCAAGAAGAGGATGTAGTCTCTTCTTTTCTGAACCTTGACGGTGGAACAGAGATTGTCGATGATCAAGAAGGTGAAGGAACGGACATTGTCGACGGAGGTCAACCGTCAACAAACGACGATCTCGAATTGCAAGTAGCAACCACCTCCGGCGAGGTATATATATACATTGAGCCTCTCGTGATACAAACTTACTGAAATGTGAATACATATGTATTAACGCGCGCGACTCTCTTTCTTTTTTTAGCCCTCCGGATCGAGTACGACAAAGCGTGGCAAATCCAAGGCGATGAAAACAGGAGAAACATATGCCATTGAGTTTGTCAGTGAAACCGGCAAGCCCCTACAGCACACCTCAAAGTTTATCAACCAATGCGGAGTCGTTGTTAGAGACAACGTCCCGATCACCGTCCAGGAATGGAAGGAGCCAAAGAAGGCACGTCTTGGTTTCAGTTTTGTCGACAAGAGAACGAAAAAGGATTGCTGGAGAAAGCTTATGGAACATTTCATTCTACCTCCGGAATACAACAAAGTCGATGAATTCGGTAACGAGGTTCCGGGTGGACGTCAGAGGAGGAGGCTAGTTAAAGAGTTCGCTCTTCAGAAGATGGGCGAAGCATTCCGGAACTTCAAGAAAAATTTAACCCGTGACTATGTCAACAAGGGCAAGACTCCGGATTTCAATGGACAACATGAGAAACTGAAAGATGATTGGCCAGAATTTGTGAGGCAAAAGCAATCGGAGCATTTCAAGGAAATATCGAAAAAAATAAGGATAATGCGAGTAAGAAAAAGTTCCATCATATTATGGGGCCAGGAGGATACCGCCTTTCGGAGCCTAGGTGGCAGAAGATGGAGGAGGACCTGAGGGTGCGAGGAATCCCTCTAGGTACAGAGGGATGGGACCCAAGGGCCAAAAGCTGGTGGTACGGGCATGGGGGATCGCTAGACCCGGAGACAGGGGTGTGTGTTCACCGGCAGAGACAGTTTGCTCCCACCCAAGCCCTTATTGACGCAATGACCCAAGCTCAAGAGGGCTTGATCAAGTTCAACAGAGAGAAAGACGCACTGACAACAGCCCTCGGGAATGATGAACACGGAGGACGTGTACGAGGCAAAGGCAAAGTTCCGTGGAAAGTAGGGTTTTCCCAGGACAATGACCCGTACTGTTACAGAAGCCGTAAGAGAAAGACGGACCGGGATGCAGATCTTATGACGAAGTTTGCATCGGAACTCCATGAGTTGAAGCAGACCGTGCATGAACTAGTAAAAGAAAAATCGGCTGCAGGGCCGCATGAAGATCATGAAGCGGATCGCGGAAGCCAGCAGCGGAGAAGCAGCGTGGCTTCCACGGATGCCCCGCCTGGTGCTAGTGCACCGATGATCGAGATTCGTGCACCGGAGCCTCACTACCCCGTGGATGATGTAAAGGAGATGAAAGAATGTGATCTGCATTATCCCGTGGGGAACGTTTCCACGAAGGTAGCTAGCGGCAGTGCTTTACCCTGTACACCTGGAGCACTCCACCACAACAACCCCATTGCATATGGCTATGCTCGTGTCACGGTGGAAGACATAGTCCAAGGGTTTGAGGACCTGGAGATTGACAAACCTACACCCGAAGGGGAGAGAAGACTTGGAGATGTCAAGCGCCAGATCATTCTATGGAAAAAGAAGTACATAGTGTTTCCAGGCGAGGCGCCAAGGCTAGCAAGTCCACCCCCCTCCGATGGTGGTGGTGGTGGTGGTGGCGGTGGTGGCGGTGGTGGTGGTTCACCTACACCTCCTTCACGCCATTCGACGCCGTCCCCCGATCCACAACCTCCGGCGGGTACGACGCCCCCCAATCCTCCTCCGGCGGGTACGACGCCCCCCAATCCACCTCCGGCGAAGAAGCAGAAGCAGGCGGACAGCAAGGAAACCCGCTCCTGGACTATTAACCCGGACCCTTATGTACCTAAGACCACAAGGGTACCGGAGCCATCACTGAAGCCTCTCCTCCCAAGGCCTTGGGAACTTAGTGAAGCTGAAACCAAATTGGCCGCGTCTGCTGATTATGAGAAATGGAAGGCGGATATGAAGGCGATAAAAGAGCCTGAGCCCAAGCAAGTATTCACTGAGAAGCAAAAGAAGTGGGCTAAGGATTTTTTGACGACACCGTCCCAAGCCGAGCTGAATATGCCTGACGACTATGGACATGAACTTCGTAGGCAAGCAAAAATATTGAAGGAGGAGAAAGAAGAAAGTAAAAAAAGCGGGAAACAAGTTGACCAGCTCGGGATGCAGAAGAAACAATCGATCCCCCCGCTCATAGTGAAAGCCGGTCCGGAAGAGGACCCCGAGATCATAGCAGCTGCGGCAGCACTTGGATTGACTGTAGCGAGTGCCATGAAACAAGCGTCCGAGATGGGTTTGACTCTTCGTGCCTTCTTAGGCCTTGAGGATGCGCCAGTATGTGAGATAGCATTACAATATGTGCGGAATGGGCCTCTCGTCGAGCCTGCGCGGGAAAAGAGTCTACCACCACAAATGCGAAATCTGCTACGTTGGTACAAGCAATTCATAACATGGGCCGACAAAGAATATGTTTATGCGGATGTTACAGATGAGCATCACACCAAACGGTACTCTGTACAAGTTCATATGAGTGAATTGTTCCAGCTGTTCAATCTGCGCGACCTCGACAAATCTATGCTGAGTTGCTACGTTCTGTAAGTGATTTATTTCTACCTCATCTCGTTCTTCATTGCCTGCACTATATATATATATATATATATATATATATATATATATATATATATATATATATATATATATATATGGTCCTAACTATATTGTTGCGTACGCTATTATGCAGATTGAAGATTTGGGAATGCAAAATAAGAAACATCCATGATGTTGGGTTCATTGACCCACATATCGTTAATGGACATGTGTTACAACATCACCCCGAAGACGTGGAGAAAGACTTGTACAAGTTTCTTAGAAAGCATCAACTCAAAAGTCATATTCTATTTCCTTACCATTTTGGGTGAGTGTTTCTCTCTTGTGCCCATTCTCTTTTGTTTACTCCATGCATGGTATGTCTAATCGATGAGTTATGCATGACTGTGCATGTAACGTGTCCGCAGGTTCCACTGGATTCTGCTAAATATTGAACTTCACACCTCCAGAGTTCTAATCATGGACTCTATGGATTCGGATCCAAAGCGTTGGGCCGACATGAGAAAAATGCTGCAAAAGTAATTATTTTCAATCATTTGAGCTCTATATCGATCGGTCTCTTTCGTTCATTTCCTAATATCAAGTAACTAATAACTCCCTTGTTCATTTAATTTTCTTTGCCCTGTAGGGTTTGGAGACGGTTCTCAGAAGAAATTGTCGGTGAATTCAAACATGAGCTAGATTTCAGAAGGTTAGTTAATGTGGATAAGCAGCCACCGGGGACCAATCTATGTGGATACTATGTTTGTGAGAACATCCGGAGACACACCTCTGAGCGGAAGGCATCGGATAGCGTGCGGAACGCGACGGATAACTTGCGGAGGAGGCTTAGTCCAGAAGCTCGCTTCCGACCAATTCAAGAAGAATTAGCAGGATTTTTCATGAGGGAAGTCATCAATCCTAAAGGAGAACACTATACCGAGGACGAAGAAATTTATATGCATACCCGAGATTGAAACTTGTTCGAAGTTGTATATGGTCATCCATCCTAATTGTGTATGGAAACTTGTTCGAAGTTGTATATGGTCACCCGAGATTGAATATATATTATATATTCCTCTTGAATTCTTCTTGTTTGAAATTTCATATGCATGTATATAGTAGCGTAGAATATGTGTACTGAAACTTCATCAAAATTAAAATAAAACACAAAATAAAATATAAAAGAAATAAAACACTCCAAATTAAAAAGAAACCAGGTTTAGGGGGGCTAAAACCCTAAACCTGCGGAGGAGGCCTTTAGTCCCGGTTGGCCACGAAAACCGGGACTAAAGGTCCTCCGCCCCGACGGACCACTGGCGCCCACGTGGACGGGCCTTTAGTCCCGGTCAGCCACGCGAACCGGGACTAAAGCCTTTAGTCGCGGTCCGTAAGAGGCGCGACTAAAGGGGGGTCTTTAGTCGCGCATATTTAGTCCCGGTTGCACAGCCAGGACTAAAGGCTGTTGCGAACCGGGACTAAAGGGCTTTTTTCTACCAGTGCGCCGCCACGAGCAGCAGCAGCACGGACACTACGGCAGCGGTTGCGCGAGTGGCATGCTGCTGCTTCATGCTCACTATGGTTAATCTGGATTTGTATCGACCAAGCTACGACTTGCCACCACTTAAGCTGCATGCATGGACACAACAAGTGAGAGGTATTTATAGACACGTCGATAGAGGAGGGTTGGGCGCATCTCAGTTCAACTGAATGAATGCATGCGTACTTCCATTTTTATTTACTCTGCATGTTAGATTTGGTTCAAGGCAAACATCATGAAATTTGACCAAGGTTATAAAAAACAATATAAACTTTATCATAACAAATGTATACGATATGAAAGTATATTCAACAATGAATCTAATGATATTGATTTGTTATTGTATATGTTAATGTTTTTGTTTATAAACTTTGTCAAAGTTTACAAAGCTAACACCCGGATTAAATAAAAACGAAGGGAGACGAGAGACCGGCCGCCACTAGGACTAGGATCGATAATGCATGTGCATCCTGCAATATATACTATAGTATTTTAGTTGGGGAAACCTTTTTCTAGCCAACACTATATGCATGGATGGTTGGATAGTCATCTCATCGTTAACTAAAAATAAAATGCCACAAGTGCTAATCCATCCATGAGTGGAGCATAATGCATGCATGCATGCGTGCGTGCTATATACGTATCATAATCTCAACAAACAGTATTAAAATGACCTAGTGGCAATGGTGGGCCTAGAACCTTGCCGTAATTTAAAATTTACACTAAACATTATCATAATCTCAACAAATAGTATTAAAATGGCAACAACTTGATGGATATTTAGTGTTAGGTACTTTCTCGGTCTTAAACTATTTGTCTAGATACGATGTCTGTAACGTGTCTAGATACAACCGTATCTAAAAAAAGCTACTAAAAAGTAATTTTAAATGATGGTAATATATATTTCCTTCGTCTGAAAATACTTATCGGAGCAATGAATAACCATGGATGTATTTAAAATTAAAATACGTCTAGATACATCCATTTCTCCGACAAATATGTATCAGAGCACTTATTCTCTTGTGATGGAGCCAGCCATGACCTGCTCCTGCACTGAAGGGTTCCAATCATCTTCGTACGCTCTGTGGATCTGCAATTGGAAGGAAAGCCTTGCCAGGCAATATGGAGCACCTCAGCCCGCTCGAATCGCTAATCATTATTGAATGTTTGAATGTCCGGTCACTTTCAACATTACCAGAGTCTCTTAGGTATTTTTTTGGCTCAACAAGTGTGACGATGGGTTCATGGAGTCTTGTCAAAACAGTTGGACATCCAAACTGGCGAAACATTCACCACATCCCCATGAAAACTTTGTAGGTGAAAAATGTAATTCCACTTGTACAGCGTTGCTTTATGAATTATTATTACGTTATTATAGTGACCGCCTATGTTATGTTCTCTAATTATAATACATGTGCTTCCTTTTGTAGGGTCTGACGAGAGGGTTTGGAATCGGAGTTAGACTACTCATGGCCTCTAACTTGAGACCCTGCTGTTGTAAAAGAGTTTATTTTATTCCAATCGGAGTCAAGAGTATTCACATAATCTATTTCTAGGTGGATTTGTGCTCCTCTTTCCCAATCCTGTGTGGATTTCCTCTTGTGAGTCCGAAAACCGGTCGAGGACAATATTAAAGAAAATCCAGTGCGAGTTTGCAACTGTAGAGAGTGCATATATAGTGTCATTGCACTGGTAAAAAAAGCCCTTTAGTCCCGGTTCGCAACAGCCTTTAGTCCCAGCTGTGCAACCGGGACTAAATATGCGCGACTAAAGACCCCCCCCCCCCCTAGTCGCGCCTCTTACGGACCGCGACTAAAGGCTTTAGTCCCGGTTCGCGTGGCTGACCGGGACTAAAGGCCCGTCCACGTGGGCGCCAGTGGTCCGTCGGGGCGGAGGACCTTTAGTCCCGGTTCTTGTGGCTAACCGGGACTAAAGGCCTCCTCCGCAGGTTTAGGGTTTTAGCCCCCCTAAACCTGGTTTCTTTTTAATTTGTAGTGTTTTATTTCTTTTATATTTTATTTTGTGTTTTATTTTAATTTTGATGAAGTTTCAGTACACATATTCTACGCTACTATATACATGCATATGAAATTTCAAACAAGAAGAATTCAAGAGGAATATATAATATATATTCAATCTCGGGTGACCATATACAACTTCGAACAAGTTTCCATACACAATTAGGATGGATGACCATATACAACTTCGAACAAGTTTCAATCTCGGGTATGCATATAAATTTCTTCGTCCTCGGTATAGTGTTCTCCTTTAGGATTGATGACTTCCCTCATGAAAAATCCTGCTAATTCTTCTTGAATTGGTCGGAAGCGAGCTTCTGGACTAAGCCTCCTCCGCAAGTTATCCGTCGCGTTCCGCACGCTATCCGATGCCTTCCGCTCAGAGGTGTGTCTCCGGATGTTCTCACAAACATAGTATCCACATAGATTGGTCCCCGGTGGCTGCTTATCCACATTAACTAACCTTCTGAAATCTAGCTCATGTTTGAATTCACCGACAATTTCTTCTGAGAACCGTCTCCAAACCCTACAGGGCAAAGAAAATTAAATGAACAAGGGAGTTATTAGTTACTTGATATTAGGAAATGAACGAAAGAGACCGATCGATATAGAGCTCAAATGATTGAAAATAATTACTTTTGCAGCATTTTTCTCATGTCGGCCCAACGCTTTGGATCCGAATCCATAGAGTCCATGATTAGAACTCTGGAGGTGTGAAGTTCAATATTTAGCAGAATCCAGTGGAACCTGCGGACACGTTACATGCACAGTCATGCATAACTCATCGATTAGACATACCATGCATGGAGTAAACAAAAGAGAATGGGCACAAGAGAGAAACACTCACCCAAAATGGTAAGGAAATAGAATATGACTTTTGAGTTGATGCTTTCTAAGAAACTTGTACAAGTCTTTCTCCACGTCTTCGGGGTGATGTTGTAACACATGTCCATTAACGATATGTGGGTCAATGAACCCAACATCATGGATGTTTCTTATTTTGCATTCCCAAATCTTCAATCTGCATAATAGCGTACGCAACAATATAGTTAGGACCATATATATATATATATATATATATATATATATATATATATATATATATATATATATATATAGTGCAGGCAATGAAGAACGAGATGAGGTAGAAATAAATCACTTACAGAACGTAGCAACTCAGCATAGATTTGTCGAGGTCGCGCAGATTGAACAGCTGGAACAATTCACTCATATGAACTTGTACAGAGTACCGTTTGGTGTGATGCTCATCTGTAACATCCGCATAAACATATTCTTTGTCGGCCCATGTTATGAATTGCTTGTACCAACGTAGCAGATTTCGCATTTGTGGTGGTAGACTCTTTTCCCGCGCAGGCTCGACGAGAGGCCCATTCCGCACATATTGTAATGCTATCTCACATACTGGCGCATCCTCAAGGCCTAAGAAGGCACGAAGAGTCAAACCCATCTCGGACGCTTGTTTCATGGCACTCGCTACAGTCAATCCAAGTGCTGCCGCAGCTGCTATGATCTCGGGGTCCTCTTCCGGACCGGCTTTCACTATGAGCGGGGGGATCGATTGTTTCTTCTGCATCCCGAGCTGGTCAACTTGTTTCCCGCTTTTTTTACTTTCTTCTTTCTCCTCCTTCAATATTTTTGCTTGCCTACGAAGTTCATGTCCATAGTCGTCAGGCATATTCAGCTCGGCTTGGGACGGTGTCGTCAAAAAATCCTTAGCCCACTTCTTTTGCTTCTCAGTGAATACTTGCTTGGGCTCAGGCTCTTTTATCGCCTTCATATCCGCCTTCCATTTCTCATAATCAGCAGACGCGGCCAATTTGGTTTCAGCTTCACTAAGTTCCCAAGGCCTTGGGAGGAGAGGCTTCAGTGATGGCTCCGGTACCCTTGTGGTCTTAGGTACATAAGGGTCCGGGTTAATAGTCCAGGAGCGGGTTTCCTTGCTGTCCGCCTGCTTCTGCTTCTTCGCCGGAGGTGGATTGGGGGGCGTCGTACCCGCCGGAGGAGGATTGGGGGGCGTCGTACCCGCCGGAGGTTGTGGATCGGGGGACGGCGTCGAATGGCGTGAAGGAGGTGTAGGTGAACCACCACCACCGCCACCACCGCCACCACCACCACCACCACCATCGGAGGGGGGTGGACTTGCTAGCCTTGGCGCCTCGCCTGGAAACACTATGTACTTCTTTTTCCATAGAATGATCTGGCGCTTGACATCTCCAAGTCTTCTCTCCCCTTCGGGTGTAGGTTTGTCAATCTCCAGGTCCTCAAACCCTTGGACTATGTCTTCCACCGTGACACGAGCATAGCCATATGCAATGGGGTTGTTGTGGTGGAGTGCTCCAGGTGTACAGGGTAAAGCACTGCCGCTAGCTACCTTCGTGGAAACGTTCCCCACGGGATAATGCAGATCACATTCTTTCATCTCCTTTACATCATCCACGGGGTAGTGAGGCTCCGGTGCACGAATCTCGATCATCGGTGCACTAGCACCAGGCGGGGCATCCGTGGAAGCCACGCTGCTTCTCCGCTGCTGGCTTCCGCGATCCGCTTCATGATCTTCATGCGGCCCTGCAGCCGATTTTTCTTTTACTAGTTCATGCACGGTCTGCTTCAACTCATGGAGTTCCGATGCAAACTTCGTCATAAGATCTGCATCCCGGTCCGTCTTTCTCTTACGGCTTCTGTAACAGTACGGGTCATTGTCCTGGGAAAACCCTACTTTCCACGGAACTTTGCCTTTGCCTCGTACACGTCCTCCGTGTTCATCATTCCCGAGGGCTGTTGTCAGTGCGTCTTTCTCTCTGTTGAACTTGATCAAGCCCTCTTGAGCTTGGGTCATTGCGTCAATAAGGGCTTCGGTGGGAGCAAACTGTCTCTGCCGGTGAACACACACCCCTGTCTCCGGGTCTAGCGATCCCCCATGCCCGTACCACCAGCTTTTGGCCCTTGGGTCCCATCCCTCTGTACCTAGAGGGATTCCTCGCACCCTCAGGTCCTCCTCCATCTTCTGCCACCTAGGCTCCGAAAGGCGGTATCCTCCTGGCCCCATAATATGATGGAACTTTTTCTTACTCGCATTATCCTTATTTTTTTTCGATATTTCCTTGAAATGCTCCGATTGCTTTTGCCTCACAAATTCTGGCCAATCATCTTTCAGTTTCTCATGTTGTCCATTGAAATCCGGAGTCTTTCCCTTGTTGACATAGTCACGGGTTAAATTTTTCTTGAAGTTCCGGAATGCTTCGCCCATCTTCTGAAGAGCGAACTCTTTAACTAGAATGAAATGTTCCATAAGCTTTCTCCAGCAATCCTTTTTCGTTCTCTTGTCGACAAAACTGAAACCAAGACGTGCCTTCTTTGGCTCCTTCCATTCCCGGACGGTGATCGGGACGTTGTCTCTAACAACGACTCCGCATTGGTTGATAAACTTTGAGGTGTGCTGTAGGGGCTTGCCGGTTTCACTGACAAACTCAATGGCATATGTTTCTCCTGTTTTCATCGCCTTGGATTTGCCACGCTTTGTCGTACTCGATCCGGAGGGCTAAAAAAAGAAAGAGAGTCGCGCGCGTTAATACATATGTATTCACATTTCAGTAAGTTTGTATCACGAGAGGCTCAATGTATATATATACCTCGCCGGAGGTGGTTGCTACTTGCAATTCGAGATCGTCGTTTGTTGACGGTTGACCTCCGTCGACAATGTCCGTTCCTTCACCTTCTTGATCATCGACAATCTCTGTTCCACCGTCAAGGTTCAGAAAAGAAGAGACTACATCCTCTTCTTGCTCATATTCTGAGCCCGGCACATAAGGAATCTCGTTGTTGATGATGCCCATTAAATAACGTTCAGCCTCCGGATCCCTAAGCGGCTCGGCTCTATCGTCCGCCATATGTCACTCCTGCATGTAGTAAAAATTCTTTAAGTATAAAGGAATTAAAAAATAAGATTAAGGGGACATAGAGGAGGAGGAATTAAAAAAATAAGATTATTGAGCACTGCCAAGTATTTTGTTTTGTTTTCTTTGTTTTTCTTTTTGGTTTTCATTTGGTTTCTTTCTTCTTCCTTTTTTCTTCTTTTTTTCTTCTTCTTCCTTTCTTCTTCCTCTTTCTTCTTTCTTTCTTCTTCTTCCTTTTCCTTTCTTCTTTCTTTCTTTCTTCTTCCTTTCTTCTTCTTTTTTTCTTCTTCCTTTTTCTTTCTTCTTTCTTTTGGTTTTCATTTTTTTCTTCTTCCTTTTTCTTTCTTCTTTTTTTCTTCTTCCTTTTTCTTTCTTCTTTCTTTCTTCTTTCTTTTTTTCTTCTTCCTTTTTTTCTTCTTTCTTTTGGTTTTCATTTGGTTTTCTTTCTTCTTTCTTTTTGGTTTTCATTGGGTTTATTTTGTTTTGTTTCCTTTTTTTTCTTCTTCCTTTTGCTTTCTTCTTCCTTTCTTCTTCTTTTTTTCTTCTTCCTTTTTCTTTCTTCTTTCTTTTGGTTTTCATTTGGTTTTCATTTTTTTCTTCTTCCTTTTTCTTTCTTCTTTTTTTCTTCTTCCTTTTTCTTCTGTTTTCTTTTGTTTTCTTTTGTTTTCTTTTGTTTTTCTTCTGTTTTTTTCTTCCTTTTTTCCTTTTTCCTTTTTTCTTCTGTTTTTTTTTCTGTTTGTTTTTCTTCTATTTTCTTTTGTTTTCTTTTTTCTTTCTTCTTCCTTTTTCTTTTGTTTTCTGTTTTTCTTCCTTTCCTTTTTCTTCCTTTTTCTTGTTTTTCTTCTGTTTTTCTTTTGTTTTCTTCTTCCTTTTTTTTCTTCTTCCTTTTTTTCTTCTTCTTCCTTTTTCCTTTTTTCTTCTGTTTGTTTTTCTTCTGTTTTCTTTTGTTTTCTTTTTTTTTCTTCTTCCTTTTTCTTTGTTTTCTTTTTTTTCTTCCTTTTCCTTTTTTCTTCCTTTTCTTGTTTTTCTTCTGTTTTTCTTTGTTTCTTCTTCCTTTTTTCTTCTTCTTTCCTTTTCTTTCTTCTTCTTCCTTTTTCTTTCTTCTTCTTCCTTTTCCGGCGGGGAGGCGCGCGGAGGACGGCAGGCAGGGGCAGCGGGCGCGGGCGGTGGCGGCGGCCGGCGGGCGGCAGGGCGTCGGGCGGCGGGCGGCGGGCAAGGGCAGGGCTGCGCGGCAAGGGCAGGGGCACGCTGCGGCGCGGCGGAGTGCTAAGGCAGGGTACCTTTAGTCGCGGTCCGCCTCCCCAACCGGGCCTAAAGGGTTTTGGCGCCACTTTCGTTCCCGCGCAGAAAGAGCCTTTAGTCGCGGTTGGGGGACAACAACCGCGACTAAAGGGTACCCTTTAGTCGCGGTCCGCCTCTCGAACCGGGACTAAAGGTCCTTTTTCATATAAATAAAACTAATTCATTTTAAAATCTTAAAAATACAATATATATCAAAAAATCAGAAAATAAAACTATTTTCATCATTTTAAAATCTTGAAAATACAAATAATATATCAAAAAATCAGAAAATAAAACTAATTCACTTTAAAATCTTAAAAATACAATTAATATCAAAAAAAAATCAGAAAAATAAAACTAATTCATTTTAAAATCTTAAAAATACAATTATATATCAAAAATCAGAAAAAATAAAACTAATTCATTTTAAAATCTTAAAAATACAATTATATATCAAAAAATCAGAAAAATGGAACTAATTCATTTTAAAATCTTAAAAATACAATTATTATAAAAAATCAGAAAAATAAAACTATTCATTTTAAAATCTTAAAATATCAAAAAAATCAGAAAATAAAACTAATTCATTTTAAAAATCTTAAAAATACAAATTATATATCAAAAAATCAGAAAAAATAAAACTAATTCATTTTGAAATCTTGAAAATACAAATAATATATCAAAAATTAGAAAAATAAACTAAACATTTTAAAATCTTAAAAATACAAATAATATATCAAAAAAATCAGTTCATCGATCCCTTGAAGGTTTGACAAAAAGGTTTGATACATCATTCAGTTCATCGACCAAATACAAAGTTTGGTACAATAAATTATTACACATCAATTCTTCCCTTGTGTCCCTGCTTGCTTACGATTGTGCCGTATCCATGGAGCATCCTCATCATTTAACTTAATGCTTGGGTCAGTGTTCACTTTGAAGGGCGGAATTTCACCAAACATATTATAATCTTCTGACATGTCTGTCTTGTCCTCCACTCCCACGATGTTTCTTTTCCCTAAAAGAACAATGTGGCGCTTTGGATCATCGCATGATGTACTGATCGTTTTCTTATCTTTCCGTTTCCTCGGTTTGCTACTCATGTCCTTCAAATAAAAAACCTGAGCGACATCTTTGGCAAGGACGAATGGTTCGTCAAGGTAACCAAGATTGTTGAAATCCACCATTGTCATTCCGTATTGCTCGTCCACCTTTACCCCACCTCCTGTTAGCTTGAACCATTTGCACCGGAACAAAGGGACCTTAAAGGAGGGTCCATAGTCAAGTTCCCATATCTCCTCTATGTAACCATAATAATTGACCTTTCGCCCATTCTCGGTTGCTGCATCGAAGCAGACACCACTGTTTTGGTTGGTGCTCTTTTTATCTTGGGCGATGGTGTAAAATGTATTCCCATTTATCTCGTACCCTTGGAAAATCGTTATAGTCGAAGATGGTTTCTTGGCCAACATGTACAGCTGATCTCCAACATCATTGTCATTCATTAAATGTTTTCGCAACCAACTGCCGAAAGTCTCCATGTGGGCCTTTCTAATCCAGGATTCAGGCTTCCCCGGGTTGTCCGAGCGTAAAATATTCTTGTGTTGCTCGAAGTACGGAGCCACAAAGCTGGAATTTTGCAGAACTGTGTGGTGTGCTTCAGTCATAGAATGACCGTCCATACATATCGTGGATTTCCTTCCGATCTTGCCTTTTCCACTTAGTCTCCCCTCGTGCCGCGATTGAGGAATACCAATCGGCTTAAGGTCAGGAACATAGTCAATACAGAACTCAATTACCTCCTCATTTCCATAGCCCTTGACGATGCTTCCTTCTGGCCTAGCACGGTTACGAACATATTTCTTTAATACTCCCATGAACCTCTCAAAGGGGAACATATTGTGTAGAAATACAGGACCGAGAATGGAAATCTCTTCGACTAGGTGGAGCAGGAGGTGCGTCATAATATCGAAGAAGGATGGTGGGAACACCAACTCAAAACTGACAAGGCATTGGACCACATCGTTCTGTAACCGTGGTAGATCTTCTGGATTGATTACCTTCTGAGAGATTGCATTGAGGAATGCACATAGCTTCACAATGGCTACTCGAACATTTTCCGGTAGGAGCCCCCTCAAAGCAATCGGAAGCAATTGCGTCATAATCACGTGGCAGTCGTGAGACTTCAGGTTTTGGAACTTTTTCTCCGCCATGTTTATTATTCCCTTTATATTCGACGAGAAGCCAGACGGGACCTTCATACTGCTCAGGCATTCAAAAAAAATGACCTTCTCTTCTTTGGTAAGAGCGTAGCTGGCACGACCTTGAAACCATTCCGGATGCCGGTCATCTGGGTCTTTCAAAAGTTGCTGGTCCTGCCGTGCTTCCTTTGTATCATTTGTCTTCCCATACACGCCCAAGAAGCTTAGCAGGTTCACGCAAATATTCTTCGTAACATGCATCACGTCGATTGCAGAGCGGACATCTAGGACTTTCCAATATTCTAGCTCCCAAAATATAGATTTCTTCTTCCACATGGGTGCGTGCCCGTCAACTCCCCGCGGAACTGATTGTCCGCCAGGACCCTTTCCAAAGATGACTTTCAAATCCTTGACCATATCAAATATCTCAGCACCAGTACGTTCCGCAGGCTTCGGCCGGTGATCTGCCTTGCCGTTGAAATGCTTGCCTTTCTTTCTTACGTTATGATTTCGGGGAAGAAATCGACGATGACCCAGGTACACGTTCTTCTTACAATTAACCAAACGTACACTTTCAGTCTCATGTAAGCAGTGCGTGCATGCATTGTATCCCTTATTTGTCTGTCCCGAAAGGTTACTGAGAGCAGGCCAATCGTTGATGGTTACAAAAAGCAACGCTCGTAGGTCAAATTCCTCTCCTTTGTGCTCATCCCAGACACGTACACCAGGTCTGGCCCACAACTGTAAAAGTTCATCAACTAATGGCCTTAGGTACACATCGATGTCGTTCCCGGGTTGCTTTGGACCTTGGATGAGCACTGGCATCATAATGAACTTCCGCTTCATGCACAACCAAGGAGGAAGGTTGTAGATGCATAGAGTCACGGGCCAGGTGCTATGGCTGGAGCTCTGCTCGCCAAAAGGATTCATGCCATCAGTACTTAGACCAAATCTTATGTTCCTTGCGTCAGCTGCAAAATCTTTGAACACTCTGTCGATCTTTCTCCATTGCGTTCCATCAGCGGGGTGTCTCAACTCCCCGTCGGACTTACGGTCCTCTTTGTGCCATCGCAACGACTTGGCATGCTTTTTGTTCATGAACAGACGTTTCAACCGTGGTATTATAGGAGCATACCACATCACCTTGGCGGGAACCCTCTTCCTGGGTTTCTCGCCCTCAACATCGTCACCAGGGTCATCGCCTCTGATCTTATAACGCAATGCAGTGCATACAGGGCATTCATTCAAATTCTCGTATTCACCGCGGTAGAGGATGCAGTCGTTAATGCATGCATGTATCTTCAGAACCTCTAAACCTAGAGGGCAGACAACCTTCTTTGCTTCGTACGTACTGGCGGGCAACTCGTTATTCTTCGGAAACATATTCTTCAACATTTTCAGCAAATTTTCAAATGATGAGTCACCTACACCTTCCTGTGCCTTCCATTTTAGCAAATCCAGTGTGCAGCCCAGCTTTTTCAGACTATTATCGCATCCTGGATACAACGACTTTTTGTGATCCTCTAACATGCGATCCAAATTCTCCCTATCCTTGTCAGTTTCGCAGCGTCTCCGTGCATCAGCAATGGTCCGACCAAGATCATCAGCGGGCTCATCATGTGCCTCTTCTTCACCTTCACCTAACCCTTCCCCACCTTCAGCATCATCCTCCATGAAAGTATCACCGAAATGATCATGATAGTTGTCATCGATATCATCCCCTTCTTCATCTTCTTCCATTCTAACCCCTCTTTCTCCATGCTTGGTCCAACAATTATAGCTTGGCATGAAACCGTGCCGAAGCAGGTGCATGTGAACGTCTCTTGAGGAGGAGTAACCCTTCTGATTCTTACAGACAGCACATGGACAGATAATAAAACCTTGCTGCTTGTTCGCATTTGCCACTATGAGGAAATCTTTCAAACCCGTAGTGAACTCGCCGGAGAGTCGGGGACCGTACATCCATTGCCGATTCATCTGCATTATTATTATATAAAGTATATAATTAACCATCATGCATTTGTTAAACTAACTAGCTAGAAATAATACAAATTAAACAATGAACTACACACATACATATTTTATCAATGACACATAAAAGGTTCAAGTTGCTAACCGCGATCGCGGAGGAAAAATAAATGAGAAATCTCAAGTGTGGCTCGGACACTTCATATCATGTTTGTTTCAGGCTCTCGGGCATTTCATCGAACACCTTGTGTGCATAGGAGGAACCAAAAGCAAACCCACCACCTCCTTCTGAAAATTGTGAAGTGAGCTGAGTGAAGTGAAGTGAGCTGAGTCCTATATATAGGGATGGGCCTTTAGTCCCGGTTGGCCTGGCCAACCGCGACTAAAGGCCTTCGGGGACCATTAGTCCCGGTTGGCCAGGCCAACCGGGACTAAAGCCCCTCCCGTCCGCCAGCTGGATGGGCCTTTAGTCCCGGTTGGCCTGGCCAACCGCGACTAAAGGCCTTCGGGGACCTTTAGTCCCGGTTGGCCAGGCCAACCGGGACTAAAGCCCCTCCCGTCCGCCAGCTGTCGACCGAGCGCGCTGGGCCCAGATAGTTGGTCGCGGGTCTCCTCCCGAACCGCGACTAAAGGCCCCTTTTGTCGCGGTTCGATTGTTTTGGGGACTAATGGGGGCGTATGGAAGCCTCTTTTTCTACTAGTGTTGTACCTTTGGATTTTCTTTTCTGTCCCACTTGCATTTGTGTATTTCATCCTAGTATTATTAAGCAGTGAATACATATTGGAGAGGGTGCGGACAGTCAGGGACCGACAGGGGGCATGAATTGAGTGAACGTAATTAATTATCAGCATGTGGTTCAAAAGAAATACCAGCATAACTAAGGTTTCTTCGGACTCAACTCCCCTGACGTACTGCAGGGCGCAGTTGGGTCACCGGCAGGTGGGCCAACTTGCTTTCAGGCCCACATGTCAGTGGCCCAACTGCGCCCTGCAGTATGTCAGAGGAGCCTCGTCCGGTTTCCTCAAAAGTTACTGAATCAAGATTTTCAACTGTAATGGTGTATGCTACATCTTCCATCCAGACGCACATGGGCAAATCAAAGCAGATTAATATAGCATTTCTAATATGCATTGCTAGTTAGATCAGCTGAGAATTTGAATGTTTTATTGATTCTTTCTTTGGTCCTAGAGAAATGCTACAACCTAATTTGTAAGATAATAGTCTCAGATCCAAACAGATATACAGGAAGTAAGTGGTTGACATATGTTCCAGTAAAGGCAACCATCGAAGCATAAAATAGCTCAAAAATATCCCAAACATAGAATGGCTATCGATTTGATGAAAGAAGAAGAAAAATAAAAGACAAGAAGCATACACTATGCTGCAAAGGTGTTCTCCAGGGCCTGGTAGTGCAGGTAAACGGGCAAGTCTATCCAGAATCCTGGTAGTGCGTGTTGTTGGAAGTAAACACGACAAGTTGTGTCCGTGTCCTTCTGGTCTGATACATATACTTGTCCGTGTAGGTTTCAATAATCATTACCGTATAGGATTGCTAGTTACGTAGGCTAGCTAGTATATACTCCCTCCGTTCCTAAATATAAGTCTTTTTAGAGGTTTCAAATGGACTACAACATACAGATGTATATAGACATATTATAGGATGTAGATTCACTTATTTTGCTCTGTATGTAGTTCATTGTTGAAATCTCTAAAAAGACTTATATCTAAGAATGGAGGGAGTATTTTTTTTTTGAAAAACACCCCATATATTAATTAAGCCAAAGAAAAGTTCTTATAATCATTTGTTACAGCATACACCACGCAGGCGGAACAGAATTAAAAAGAATCCCATCGGACCTAGTACTAAAGCTAAACTTAGCAATATCATGTGCCACCCGACAGTCCGACTTACCTTTGCAATATTAAAATTTTGGATCATCCTAGATATACTCAGAGCCTCGTCCATCAGATCAGCCAGAGAGGACATGTCAAGCTTCTCATTTGCAAGAAACAAATGTACGAAAGTACAATCAGTCTCTAAAATAATATATTGGTGAAGGGTGATACCTATAAAGTCATGCGAGGCAGGCGCAGAGCTCAACTTCATTCACACTGGTACACCGATCAATAAAGTCCCATGAAAAAACAATAATATCTCTAGATGATTACGAGCTACGACCCCCACACTGGCTGCATTACACTACTAGAAAACAGGGCTTAGGTCACAGGACAGTTTTCACATTAGCCCCGGTTCAGTCACGAACCGGGACTAATGTGAGCATTGGTCCCGGTTCGTGCGGCCAGGGGCCTGCCGGGCCTCGTGGGGGCATTGGTCCCGGTTCGTCCGGCCCCTTTGGTCCCGGTTGGTGGGACAAATCGGGACCAATGGGCGACGCTCCTGGCCCACCACCCTGTAGTCCCGGTTCATACCACAAACCGGGACTAAAGGGCTGGTCCTAGTTGCGGCCAGTGTTTAGTCCCACCTCGCCAACCGAAGGGCGCTCACACCAGTTTATAAGTCCGTCCCTCTATGCCTTGTTGAGCTTCTCTTAAAGTGAAAATAGATGCCCTTATACAGGGAATTTCACCTAAATTCACAGTAAATTGAAATTTACTGTGAATTTAGGTTTAATTTTCTCTATAAGCACATCTATGTTCATTTTTTTTATATTTATAAAATAAATAAACCTTAATAAAATAAATAAAACTAAATAAACCTTAATAAAATAAAATAAACTATAGTAACTACAATAAATAAACCTTAATAAATTAAGTAAAAATAGCAGCAGTAAAATAAATAAAAATAGCAGCAGTAAAATAAATAAAAATAAAATAATTAAAGTAAAATACATAAGTAATTAGAAATAAAATAAATAAGTTTTTTGTTGTAAGTAGAAACAAAACAAAACAAATAAAGCAAAAGAGAAAAAAAACAGAGGAAAAAAATTATGCCACCTACTGGGCCACCACGGCCTGAATACGACTAGAAACCCATCCATGGGCCAGGATTCAGGCCCGCAGAAGGCCCAGTAGGCCCACAGGCAAATAGTGACAGAATAGGCCCGTAAGCCTGCATTTGAGAGGAGCTCGAAGTGGTCAGCGCAGCTGCGCTTATAAACCACTGTCGAAGCCTCTCGGCTAGCGAGGTGGGACTAAACATCCCACCGCACCGCGCCAGTTCCAGCACAAGGCCTTTGGTCCCGGTTGGTGCCACCAACCGGGACTAAAGGGGGCATTGGTCCCGGTTCGTGGCACCAACCGGGACCAAAGGCCTTTAGTCCCGGTTGGTGCCACCAACCGGGACCAATGAGTTCCCTATATATACCCCATCGCCACAGCAGAGCACTCCAGAGTGCTCTGTTTTTTCTGGCCGGCGAGGGGAGGGCATTTGGGTGCTCTAGCTCACCTCCTATGCACATGAGGTGTTCGATGAAATGTCTGAGCCACACTAGTTAATCTTTGTCCTCTCGAAACTCGACCTCCGAGCTCCATTTTCCCCGAGATTTGTCTAGGTTTAGCGGTCCGTCACGTCCCGTCCCCGTCTTCACCGCCGTCGATCGCCCGCGCCGATCTCGTCGCCAGCACCACCGTGGTGAGCCTCTTGTTCTTATCTTCTTTCTGAAAGGAAAAAAATTCTTACTTTAGATAGTTACTTGTCTAATTTTGTTACTTTTATTATTCCTTCTTATTACATAGTGCGATGGTTTTGGTATCCGCCCCCGTCGGCCCTCGTCCTGTCTATGATTCGGATGTGGTATATATTATCTTTTTATAACTATTTGGTTCATTTATTGTTTATGACAAATATACCGACCAACGTGACATAGATTTTATTTATCTAGGAGGTGGTTGAACCGGAAATTCTAACCGACCCTATTGTCGAGAGGTTAAATTTAGTTGAAGAAGAAAACAATTACTTGAAGGAAAAAATAAAAAAATTGAGGAGGAGAAGATGATATTGGAGTTGCATGTTGCGGATGTCGTCGATGATCACAAGATCAAGATGGATGCAATGCGCTTGAAGATTAGAAAGATTAGAAAATATGCCATTCATACCGAGGCTTGGTATCATTATGCCGTTGGATCAATTGTTACCTTGGTTGCGATTATGATCGCATTTGTTTTCGCATTGAAATGTTTTACATAGTTTCAATGTATGGTTTAATTAATTAGATGCTCTGGAGAGCTATATATATGTTGTTAGATGAGAACTATGTATGTACTTTGGTTCTAATGTGATGATGAACTTCTATTAATTTGGTCACTTAATTATCTATTCATGATGTTCTGTAATGGTTTTTGACACACTTAATTATATATAATGCACGCAGATGAACCGGCAATGGATGTACGGTGACAGACACACCTCCGAGTACATTAAGGGCGTGCATGATTTTCTCGAAGTGGCTGAGGCAAACAAGCAGAATGGTTTTATGTGTTGTCCATGCCCTATATGTGGGAATACGAAGTCTTACTCTGACCGGAAAATCCTTCACACCCACCTGCTTTACAAGGGTTTCATGCCACACTATAATGTTTGGACGAGGCACGGAGAAATAGGGGTTATGATGGAAGACGGCGAAGAAGAAGAGGACGATGACAACTATGTGCCCCCTGAATACGGTGATGCTGCAACGGGGGAAGCTGCTGAAGATCAAGAGGAACCAGACGATGTGCCCAATGATGCTGCAAGGGGGGAAGCTGCTGAAGATCAAGAGGAACCAGTGCCCGATGATGATGATCTCCGCCGGGTCATAGTCGATGCAAGGACGCAATGCGAAAGTCAAAAGGAGAAGCTGAAGTTCGATCGCATGTTAGAGGATCACAAAAAAGGGTTGTACCCCAATTGCGAAGATGGCAACACAAAGCTCGGTACCGTACTGGAATTGCTGCAGTGGAAGGCAGAGAATGCTGTGCCTGACAAAGGATTTGAGAAGCTATTGAAAATATTGAAGAAGAAGCTTCCAAAGGATAACGAATTGCCCGACAGTACATACGCAGCAAAGAAGGTCGTATGCCCTCTAGGATTGGAGGTGCAGAAGATACATGCATGCCCTAATGACTGCATCCTCTACCGCGGTGCGTACAAGGATCTGAACGCATGCCCGGTATGCGGTGCATTGCGGTATAAGATCAGACGAGATGACCCTGGTGATGTTGACGGCGAGCCCCCCAGGAAGAGGGTTCCTGCGAAGGTGATGTGGTATGCTCCTATAATACCACGGTTGAAACGTCTGTTCAGAAACGAAGAGCATGCCAAGTTGATGCGATGGCACAGTGAGGACCGTAAGAAAGACGGGAAGTTGAGAGCACCCGCTGACGGGTCGCAGTGGAGAAAAATCGAGAGAAAGTACTGGGCTGAGTTTGCAGCTGACCCAAGGAACGTATGGTTTGGTTTAAGCGCGGATGGCATTAATCCTTTCGGGGAGCAGAGCAGCAATCACAGCACCTGGCCCGTGACTCTATGTATGTATAACCTTCCTCCTTGGATGTGCATGAAGCGGAAGTTCATTATGATGCCAGTTCTCATCCAAGGCCCTAAGCAACCCGGCAACGACATTGATGTGTACCTAAGGCCATTAGTTGAAGAACTTTTACAGCTGTGGAATGGAAACGGTGTACGTACGTGGGATGAGCACAAACAGGAGGAATTTAACCTGCACGCGTTGCTGTTTGTAACCATCAACGATTGGCCCGCTCTCAGTAACCTTTCAGGACAGACAAACAAGGGATACCACGCATGCACGCACTGTTTAGATGACACTGAAAGTATATACCTGGACAAAAGCAGGAAGAATGTGTACCTGGGCCATCGTCGATTTCTTCCGACCAACCATCAATGTCGAAAGAAAGGCAAGCATTTCAAAGGCGAGGCAGATCACCGGAAGAAGCCCGCCATGCGTACCGGTGATCACGTACTTGCTATGGTCAATGATTTACACGTAATCTTTGGAAAGGGTCCCGGCGGACTAGCTGTTCCGAATGACGCTGAGGGACACGCACCCATGTGGAAGAAGAAATCTATATTTTGGGACCTACCCTACTGGAAAGAGCTAGAGGTCCGCTCTTCAATCGACGTGATGCACGTGACGAAGAACCTTTGCGTGAACCTGCTAGGCTTCTTGGGCGTGTATGGGAAGACAAAAGATACACCTGAGGCACGGGAGGACCTGCAACGTTTGCACGAAAAAGACGGCATGCCTCCGAAGCAGTATGAAGGTCCTGCCAGCTACGCTCTTACGAAAGAAGAGAAAGAAATCTTCTTTGAATGCCTGCTCAGTATGAAGGTCCCGACTGGCTTCTCGTCGAATATAAAGGGAATAATAAATATGCCAGAGAAAAAGTTCCAGAACCTAAAGTCTCATGACTGCCACGTGATTATGACGCAACTGCTTCCGGTTGCATTGAGGGGGCTTCTACCGGAAAACGTCCGATTAGCCATTGTGAAGCTATGTGCATTCCTCAATGCAATCTCTCAGAAGGTGATCGATCCAGAAATCATACCAAGGCTAAGGAGTGATGTGGCGCAATGTCTTGTCAGTTTCGAGCTGGTGTTCCCACCATCCTTCTTCAATATCATGACGCACGTCCTAGTTCATCTAGTCGACGAGATTGTCATTCTGGGGCCCGTATTTCTACACAATATGTTCCCCTTTGAGAGGTTCATGGGAGTCCTAAAGAAATATGTCCGTAACCGCGCTAGGCCAGAAGGAAGCATCTCCATGGGCCATCAAACAGAGGATGTCATTGGGTTTTGTGTTGACTTCATTCCTGGCCTTAAGAAGATAGGTCTCCCTAAATCGCGGTATGAGGGGAGACTGACTGGAAAAGGCACGCTTGGAGGGGGGACTCAATAATATGCAGGGACGGATATTCTTGGTCTCAAGCACACTACACAGTTCTACAGAACTCTACCTTGGTGACCCCGTATGTCGATGAACACAAGAACAGTCTGCGCTCCAAACACCCGGAGCAGTGTGACGACTGGATTACATGTGAACACATCAGGACTTTCAGCAGTTGGTTGGAAACACGTCTCAGAGGTGACACCACTGTTTGTGATGAGTTGTACTCGTTGTCCAGGGGACCATCTTCGACTGTATTGACTTACAAAGGATACGAGATAAATGGGAATACATTTTACACGATCGCCCAAGATCAAAAGAGCACCAACCAAAACAGCGGTGTCCGCTTTGATGCAGCAACCGAGAGGGGAAAGGACACATATTATGGTTACATAATGGACATATGGGAACTTGACTACGGACATGATTTTAAGGTCCCTTTGTTTAAGTGCAAATGGGTCAATCTGTCAGGAGGCGGGGTACAGGTAGACCCACAGTACGGAATGACAACAGTGGATCTGAACAATCTTGGGTACACTGACGAACCGTTCGTCCTAGCCAATGATGTGGCACAGGTTATCTATGTGAAGGACATGTCTACCAGACCGAGGAAAAGAAAAGATAAGGAAGCGAATACATCATACGATGAGCCAAAGCGCCACATAGTTCTTTCAGGAAAAAGGGACATTGTGGGAGTGGAGGGCAAGACAGACATGTCTGAAGATTATGAAAAGTTTCATGAAATTCCTCCCTTCAAAGTCAAGGCTGACCCAAGCATCCTGATAAACGATGAAGATTATCCATGGTTACGGCGCAATAAGCAAATGACACAAGCGAAGAAAAAGTGAAGACTTTCTCCCGCAACTATTATGATGATACCATGCCAACTTTGTAATAGACGAGTATGATACCATTGTCCGTTTTGTACAAGAAGTGCATCTAGTTTTTGCCGTAACCCTCTCAACTTTCTTGCACATGCTATGTGGATGAAATGATGATACCATGCCAACTTTCAACCTTTTCAGAGTTCATTTGAAATGCTTTTCAATTTTAGGGTCTTATAGCTCAAAATAATTAGTAAATGCATGAAAAATAACAGGCCAAAAATTAAAAATTATGCCACCTACTGGGCCACCACGGCCTGAATACGATTAGAAACCCATCCATGGGCCAGGATTCAGGCCCGCAGAAGGCCCAGTAGGCCCACAGGCATGTACAGAGAGGTTAGGCCCGTAAGCCTGCTTTAGAGAGGAGCTCGACAGCTCAGGCGCACCGCACCTTATAAACAGGTGCGGCTCTCTCTTAGCTAGCGAGGTGGGACTAAACTCACCACCACGCCGCTGTGCAAGGCCATTGGTCCCGGTTGGTGGCACGAACCGGGACCAATTCCACCCTTTGGTCCCTATTGGTGCCACGAACCGGTACTAATGAGGCTGTGGCCCCACGAGCACCTTTAGTACCTGTTCGTGGCACGAACCGGTACTAGAGTTTCTTACTAAGCAGTTTTTTAGTCCCACCTCGGTAACTGAGAGGCACTAGGAGCGGTTTATAAGCCCTGAGTGCAGAGATGATGAAGAAGAGGCGCAATGCTCACGTTGCTTAGCTTCAAGCCTTGAGGAATAAGGTAGACTGCATCGAGCTATGTGCAGTGCAGTCTACACTATTCCGAAAGGCTTGAAGCAAATCAACGAGCATTGCGCCTCTTTTTTATTTTTAATCATTAAAAGCAAAAGGAATTTTCATAAAGAACTTTTTTTGATAGAAACTTTAATAGCAAAAAGAATTATCATAAAGTAAAATAAATAAGTAATTAGAAACAAAATAAAATAAAATAAATAAGTTTTTTTTGTTGTAAGTAGAAACAAAACAAAATAAATATAGCAAAAAAGAAAACAAAAAAAAATACAGCAAAAAGAATTTTCATAAAGAACTAATGGCACTAATAGAAAGTTTATATTTTTTCTAAAACTAATGGCACTAACAGACAGTATATAATTTTGCTGACCTAAAAGATAAAAGAATTAAAAAATAAAGCAAAA
Source organism: Triticum aestivum (assembly GCF_018294505.1). NCBI lineage: Eukaryota > Viridiplantae > Streptophyta > Magnoliopsida > Poales > Poaceae > Triticum > Triticum aestivum. The sequence continues at coordinate 656,097,871 of NC_057799.1, forward strand.
AACAAAAGAAAATAAATAATACAAAAAACTGGAATTTTTTTTTAAAAAAACTGCCACCTATGGGGCCACCACGGCCTGAATACGACTAGAAACCCAACCTGGGCCAGGATTCAGGCCCACAGAAGGCCCAATAGGCCCACAGACAGCACAGTGTGACATTAGGGCCGTAAGCCTGCATTTGAGAGGAGCTCGAGAGGGCAGCCGCAGTGGGGCTTATAAACCACTCCGAGCCCCTCTCAACTAGCGAGGTGGGACTAAACTTTTGGTCGCGGGCATCGCAAGGCCTTTGGTCCCGGTTGGTGGCACCAACCGGGACCCCCCCTTTAGTCCCGGTTGGTGCCACCAACCGGGACCAAAGGCCGCCGCTTCCCGCCCTTTGCGCTGCTGAAAAGGGACCTTTGGTCCCGGTTGGTGGCACCAACCGGGACTAAAGGGTGGCATTGGTCCCGGTTGGTGCCACCAACTGGGACCAAAGGTGTGCCTATATAAGCCAACACTTGGGAAATTTTCAGATCCCTCGCCAGTTGCCCCCGACGCCGCCAGGCTGCCCGTGCTCGCCGTCGCCGCCCGCTCCTCGTCGTCGTCGCCCCGCGCCCTTGCCTCGACGGGTCGCCGCCCGGTGCTCGTCGCCGTCGCCCTGGCCCCACGCGCCGCCCCGCCTCGTGCTCCCCTGCTCGCCCGCGCCGCCTCGGCGCCCCGGGCCCCCTGCCCGGCCCGCGCGTGCTCGCCGGCGCCCACGCCGCCCCCGCCCCGTCCCGCCCCCGCGCGCCGGCGCCCTCGCCGCCCCCGCTGTCGCCATCGTCCTAGCCGCCCCCGCTGTGAGAGCCGCCGCCCCGGCTCTGTTTTTTTATTAGTTTAATTGTTTTTTGATCATATATATATAATGTATATGTGTATGTATGTGGCTATATGTTTTTGTTCATATGTGGCTATATGTTTTTTTATTTTTATTAGTTTAATTTTTTTGTTCATATGTGATGTATATGTGTATGTGGCTATAATGTATATGTGAACAAAAAAAATTGTATGTATATAGATGTTCAAAATGTATGAATATATATGTCAAAAATGTTTTTTTTGTTCATAGAAAGTTTTTTGTTCATATATAGAAAGTTTTTATATATGACAATGGATATATATTCGATATATATGAGAAATGATGATCCATGGAAAAGTTTTATATATGCAAAAGTTACAATTTTAGAAAAGTTTTATATATCTAGCTAGGAAGGGAAGAAGAAGAAAAAGAAGGATAGGAAAGAAGAAAATAAGAAGAGCCAAAAATCTTGGTGCTGGAACGAGTGATGCAAGTTGTCCAGATGTTCCCATACAGGCCTCGTCTAGAGCAGCTGTTCAGGGAGCTTAAATCTGCCTAGATGAAGCCCAAGAAATCTTCGATGCTGTCGAGTATCACTGTCTGAAGAGCAAACTGCAGTCCTCTATGGACAAGTTCTGGTCTTCTATGGCCAAGTTCTTCTCCATAAAAAAATGTGGTACTTTTGTTGCTTCCAATTATTTAATTTGATTTTGTCACGACTGACATGGCGACCCCGCAGCCCCTGCAGAGCGCTGACGAGCTGGGGCCACAAGCAAGGGAGAACGACGGGAAGAAGGGAAGCATCACTCTTACAAGTAAACCCGAAGTGGCAGGGTAGTAGGTGTGAGTGGGTGGGCTGCGGCCGTGTTGTACTTAAGCCTCACGGCTGTGTGAGTGCGGGGTATCGATTAACTAGCATCAAAACAGATCGAGAAGCTGTTCTTCTCTTATCGGCCGCCTCTCTCCTTCTCCCGGATCCCCTTCTCTACCATTCATCCTCTCTTACTCCCTCCCTAGATCGGGTTTGTTACAAGTGGTATCAGAGGTCCAATCGATCTGGAGACTGCGTACCCCAAGCCGCGCTACCAGACCAAGCAAGCGAAGCAAGCGGCGGCGATGGAGACACAACTCACGGTTCTGATCAGATCCGTGAACGAGGGGCGCGCGGCGAACGACACTCGCCTGGAGGCGATCCAGGCGTCCCTCGAGCTCTGGAGGCCGGCAGTCTCCAACCTGCAACGCGAGCTCGACGAGCTCCGCACCCAAGTGAGACGGATCGCCCTCCACCCGGCACTCGTGACGCAAGGCGAGACGGTGGAAGAAGTGGTGGTGCCTCCGGCACCGTCTCCTCCTCCGACGGGCCCCGAGAACCACGGGCCAAGTGGCCACGGCGAGATCTTCAACTCTGGGGGTGGGGCTCACGGGGTGGTCAACACCCTGCAGCCGCCTCCGGTCAAGGGTACGTACCAATCCCCACCGGAGAATTACGCATCTGTAGGAGTTGGGTCGAGTCGCATGATTAGCTGGGAGCCGCCACACGCCACGCAGCAATCACCGCACACGCATCACTGGGCGCTGCCGAAATTGGATTTTCCCCAATTCGACGGTGAAAACCCACAGTTCTGGAAGTCTAGATGCGAAAAATAATTCAATGTATATGGTATTCAGCCCGATATCTGGGTTCCTGTAGCCACCTTACACTTCACAGGCACCGCCGCTCGCTGGCTATAGCTGCACGAGGCGGAGAGTTGCTTGTCCACTTGGGAGGGCCTGTGCGCAGCACTGAAGGAGAAATTTGGTCGAGATCAGTACCAAATGCATCTCCGTCAGTTTAACATACTGAAACAGACAGGAAGTAGAGGAGTACATGGGGCAGTTTGAGGAGTAAATGCATCATATTCTTGCTCACAATTCTGGGTTCGATCCGATTTACTTTACAACTCAATTCCTAGATGGGTTAAAGGCTGAAATTCACGATGGAGTTGCTTTACATAGACCGCAATACTTGGACTCCGCCTTTTCCTTGGCCCTGTTGCAGGAAGAGCTGGTGGAGACGATGCCGCGGCGCGAGCACATACGATATGATCCAGCGCCACCAAGACCTCCAGCGCGACCAGCACCAGCAATGGTCGTGCCAGCGGCGCCACAGCGCATGCCATTGCCTACCCCACAGGCAGCAGTGGAGGATCACCGGGCGCTGGACGCAGCGCGTGCGGCTGACCGTCGCCCTGAACAAGGACGAGGCGAAGATCGTGTAGCCACGCTCCCAGACTATCGCAGAGCAAGGGGGCTGTGTTTCAAATGCGGCGAACGCTGGGGCCAGGGCCATCGGTGCGCAGCCACAGTCCAGCTGCACGTGGTGGAGGAACTGCTCGAGCTGCTACAAGCTGAAGAGCATGACAGGCAAGAAGCAGAGTCTGATTCAAACGAGGTGCTCATGTCCATATCAACGCTAGCAACGATAGGGCAGACCACTCCGCGCACGGTCCGTTTGCTGGGACAGATCGGGGAGCATGAAGTGTTGATATTGGTGGACTCAGGCAGCTCCCACAACTTTGTCAGCGAGGATGTAGCAACAAGAATGACAGCTCAAGTACAGTCGATGGCACCTGTGTCAGTAAAAATCGCTGATGGAGGGGTGCTATCTTGCTCTAGATACATACCTACGTGCAAATGGGCGACACAAGGACACCAATTTACCACTGATCTGCGGGTACTGCCGTTGGGCTGCTATGACATGGTGCTGGGAATGGACTGGCTGGAACACTGCGGTCAGATGCTTGTGGATTGGGGAGCAAAAACATCCATGATCCAGCATGAAGGGAAGTGCATTTTGTTGCAGGGGCTAACAGCCGCTTCTTCAATAGTGGCATCAATATCAATGACAGAGCTGTAGGAGCTAGAGGCAAACGACTCGGTCGCATGCATGATGATGTTGTGCATAAGTGAAGGTCAAGTGAAAATCACTCCCGTACCAGCAACTATTCAGCAGGTGTTGGACGAGTACCAGGACCTTTTTCAGGAGCCGACAGAGTTGCCACCGCACAGAGAATGGGACCATGCCATCCCCTTGCTACCAGGAGCAAAGCCAGTGAATCTCAGGCCATATCGATACACACCAGAGCAGAAGGACGAAATTGAGGCTCAGGTTAAGGAAATGCTTGCCAAGGGACTCATCACCACCAGTACCAGTCCATTTGCGTCGCCAGTATTGCTGGTGAAAAAGAAAGATCAAACATGGAGGTTGTGTGTGCATTTCAGGCATTTGAACGCGATCACTCTTAAGGCCACGTACCAAATGCCAATCATTGAGGAACTCCTGGACGAACTAGCAGGGGCCTGTTGGTTCTCCAAGATGGACCTACGGGCTGGATACCACCAGATCATGCTAGTGCCAAAGGACGAGTTTAAAACTGCATTCAGTACGTGCATGGGTCATTTCCAGTTAAAGGTGATGCCGTATGGTCTGGCATACGCCCCAGTTACATTCATGGGAAATATGAACACTGTGTTAGCCCCGGTCAGTCGCAAAGGTGTAGTGGTTTTCATGGATGACATCCTGGTCTTCACAAAAACGTTGGAGCAGCACCGAGATCTTCTGGCTCAAGTCCTGCAACTGTTAAGACAACATCAATTCTATGTCAAATTGTCCAAATGTTCATTTGCTCAGCAAACAATCAATTACTTGGGGCACTACAGCCCCTGCAGCCCCTGCAGAGCGCTGACAAGCTGGGGCCACAAGCAAGGGAGAACAACGGGAAGAAGGGAAGCATTACTCTTACAAGTGGACCTGAAGTGGCAGGGTAGTAGGTGTGAGTGGGTGGGCTGCGGCCGCGTTGTACTTAAGCCTCACAGCTGTGTGAGTGCGGGGTATCGATTAACTAGCATCAAAACAGATCGAGAAGCTGTTCTTCTCTTTTCGGCCTCCTCTTTCCTTCTCCCAGATCCCCTTCTCTACCATTCATCCTCTCTTACTCCCTCCCTAGATCGGGTTCGTTACAGATTTCTCTCAGACCCTCCAATTTGTTGTTCCATGTACATATATATGCTTGAAGGAAAATTATATGCGTGTAATGTACCACCGCACTGACATTAGGGCATATTTGGATGAAAAAAAATACCCATCATGACTCCTCTGTTATCAGTTTCATGATAAATGAAATTGTGAGCTAGGCTCCTAAAGTCGAAAAAAACACCCCTCATCCAAACAGGGACCTTAGTTTATTTTTTTTAACAAAGAGAAATTGTGTTCACTCTTGATGCCGCTTCAAGGGGATACAAACATAAAGATTTCACACCCGGTCTCTGCATAACGAGATGCACACAACTCATACAAAATCGAGGGGATAACGGTTAATCGGAGATAATTAAGTGACTAAAAACACATCCGTGGCAAGTCAATTTTCACATAACTATGGATTTTTGGTCACATCATATATTTTGCGCCCATCCATTGGCCAAATTTGATGTGGCCTGAACCTTCACCGTAACGTTTGCAAATCCAAAATTTCAAAAACTCTCGAAACAGACTTTCGCCTAACTTTATAAATAAAACATAAACCAAATTACATGGCCAAACGATACAATATAGTGAGAAAACCCTCTTACAATTGCAGATCCAGGGATACCGGGCAACTAAACGCACGCGACTATGATGCCGAAAAATAACATAGGAAGGCCTAAATACAACAACACAACACACCCCAAGAGCATCTACAGCCGGACATAGAAAATATGACCCCTTAAATGCTCGCGGACGCGCCCGATCAGTTTTCTGTCGTAACTACATTTTGGCTCCATTTATTTGCAAACGGAAGAAAGAATATACAGTAGTTTGTTTCTTCCATCACCGTAAATCCCTGGCGCGCGCCTTTTCAGGAGCATAATAAGCATGGTTAACAACCATCCAAGCATCTATCAGCATGATGTAGTACTGTTTATGCAAGTGAGAGCAACAAAACTACTTCAGTATGGCTGGCTGTACAAGAGTATGGTATGGCAACAAAACCCAAACCTAAACTGAACAAGAGTATATATTTGATCCATTCCAGGTGATGTACAGAGTAAGGGGAAGGGACATACTAGTAATACATATTACACTACTCTCTTATTACATTCTTACTTGAGCATAGATTTATTACAGGTGAAAGTGGTCATCTCTTGAGCGAGTTCATCCTCGTTATAACAAGATCTTGTGGGAGCTCACGCGGCAGTTCGTCTTCAGCTTGTTGATATCCCTTGGCCTTGGGGGTGCACCTGGCATCTGGTCCAGTAACCTCCCAGTGTTCGCAATCCAACTCCATACTGTCCAGCGCCAGGACGCCCTCCAGCAGCTCCAGCTTTGGGCAATCGCAGATGTCGACCGTCCGCAGCTTGGAGAGGCCGCTCATCCTCTTGAGCTCAGGGCAGTCGTACGCTCTGAGCTCCACAACTGAAGGGAAGTTCTCCACATATTCTAGGAGCGTGAGATCCTGTAGGCGCATGGTTCTCAGATTGTACCTGCGGTCACTAGCAAGTCCTGGAGGAAGGTGTGTCAGCTTGCAGTTCCTGAGTACGAGATGCTCCAGAGCGGGCATGGCTATGACTTTGCTCTGCTCCTCCTCCTCCTCCCAGTCCCACTCCTTCCATTCGGACAGGGCTCCCAGCTCCAATCTTGTCAGATTTGGGAATGCAGCACCTCCATCTCCATCATGGGTCTGGAAGTCAGGCCCGACATGCTCGATGGCTGGAGCATACAAGATACGTAGTGTTTCCAAACCGTGTATCCTGCACAAACCATCGGGTAGTTGGGTGCTGTGTGTTATGTGCCCTAGTGTAATATCCTTCAAGCTTTTAAAGGTTGTTGCTACTGGGGACTGCAACCAATTTGGTAGTCGACGACCGAAATATCTTCGTATCAATAGTGTCTCCAATCTAGCAGGTGAAGGGCACAACTCATCAAATACAGCCTCTATTATCTCTTGTTGCTCCACCTCAATTTGGCGCACTTCATAATGGTTGTACTTGTAGCACTTTAAATCCAAATATTCCAGCCTCTTCTTGTTGCTAATCTTGGCCCTTTTTGCAACTGAACTACTAGACACATTCTCTAGACCTTGGACTGAAAGATTTCTAAGATGTGACAGAGCCTCCAACTCTTCCAAAGTGCACCAGTCCCCATCCATCTTCACTGGAAATCCATGAAGGGATCTCAAATCTGTTAGACCACCAAACCCTCTTGGCATAACATCTACATTGGACCCACGTAAGTTAAGATATCTTAAACACGCTAGTTTTGTGATGTTGTCAGGGAGCTTTTCCAACTTTGTACAGCTCTGGAGATGAATGTGTTGAAGGAACCTCATCTTATGGATGTCACCGGGAAGCCTAGATATATTTGTATTGGAGAATGACAGATATCTTAGGTGCCTTAGCTCACACACAGAGTCCACTAACCAATCAGATTCCTTGGAGCTTATATCCAATACCCGTAGCCTAGCAAAATTCTCCAATGAGACACCAGGTTTGATCTTACAGCCTATCAATAATAATGTCCTCAATCTTTCTTGCTTCTCTAGGATGGTCCACTCTAGTTCTGAATGAGTAGATTTTATCGAGAGACGGCAAATAGAATTGTTTTTTGGAAGAAGATTTCTAATGTCAACTTGATCCTTGTGAACCACGAACGCTTCTTCTTTAGCCATAAATTGAGCAAACGAGCGGATAACATCATGCAAGGTGTACTGCCATATGTTATTATTTGAATAATTGAGCTCCAAAAGATTCCTAGCCACCAACTCCCGATGATAATCAGCCCCTATTTGTTCTAGATCGACTTGTTCTAAATTTGACCTCCCATCATGCTGAACAAACCCTTCACAAATCCACATGCTAGCAATTCTTTGACTTGTAAAACGCGAATCCTTTGGCAAAAGTGAGTAGTACAGAAAGCATTGCTTCAACTCTACAGATAAATCATCGTAGCTCAAGCTTACTGAGTAGTTTAGTTCCTCTTGTTCCCCGTCTTCTTCTTCCCAACCAAGATTCTTATGTAAAACAATTTCCCAGTCGCGTTCCTTAGGATCTCTTGTGCTTAAGAGTCCACCCATAACTTTAATAGCAAGTGGTAACCCATCACATTTTTGTATAATCTTCATCCCAATATCTTTCAGCTCATCAAAATCACTTCCAACACCGACCTGCCAACAATATAGGGCAACTTAGTAATGGTAATATTGACAGTTGCACTTGCACATCTTATAAACATGAGTTTGTATTTCTTTTTGATGACACATAACTTCATATTCAAATAGCATGTATGAGCTAACAAAGTAGCCATGTTCCAAAAGATCATCACACAGTAGTACTGATGTATGCGCTATATCTTTTTAAACGAAAAAAAGGGAAAATAATCTTGGATCAAAACAGCATGTGCGGTACTTCTACAAAAATAATGTCCGTAAATATGCAAAAATACAACACATTTGTAGATGAAAAATGGGTTATACATAATCAGAATTACAAATTACAAAAAATTACAGAGCTAGCAAATATACATTCAAAACTAAGACTTGAAACAGAGCCTTCCAACTTACAAAATTAAAAACCTTGAAAGAACTCAAATTTATACAAACACCATTTTCCTATCTAAACTAGAATTTGAAGATTAAAGTTTATGCACAATTCTCTATACTTTTCCATTTTATTTTGTTCTGGCCGATTATGGATTCACATATACACACATTTGATAGTTCTCATTTTCTTGCCAAGGCAGGACTTATGTTCCACCGCAACTAAAAAACCACGGATCATGTGGCAACTAGCGCATCATATCGGATACCATTCAAATTTCCATATGAAAATGGAACCATTCGATTTGCCATGCATTTTTCCATTAACATATACAAATCAAAAGCAGCGGTCAAATGTATCTGTTGACGGTTGAGCCAATATCGTAGACAACGTTGGAGAAACTACTTAACAAGAAATTAAAATATAGTCCCTCCTTCCCAAAATATAAGGCATGGTTTGACTTTTCTGGTCTTCGTTGCGCAACTTTGACTATGATTTTCATGTATTGTATGTCCATAAAATTAGTATACATACATATGAAATAAATTTGTTTTGCAAGACAAATATGACGATGCCATTTATACATGTCCAATCCATATACTTTGATATATATTAATGGTCAAAGTCGTGCATCAAAGACCTTAAAAAGTCAATCACACCTTATATTTTGGGAAGGAGGGAGTAATAAAATTGATATACAAACGTACACATGTGATTCCATACATCCAACCCAAATGCAGAACAAGTACTAATAAAGTTTGACTAAAGTGATGTCCAAATATTGTACTCCCTTCTATCCATAATTGACGCACCACTAGTACAACTTTGGTACAAAGTTGTACTAAGGGTGTGCCAATTAATATGGGTGGGGGGAAGTACTTGTTTATAAAACAAATGGGTTGCTAACCTGTGGCTGCGGCAGCTGTTTCTTTAGCAAGCACCAAGCATCTTCATCGTTTAGCCTGTTGACACGCACGATGGAAGCTCCCATGCTCCTAACAACATCATCCTTTCTTGAGGTAACCAAGACTCGGCTTCCTGGTTGTGTAGCATTGGCGTTAAGAACCGGGGTTCGAAGCACATTGCCCCATGCTTCTTGGTTCCACACATCATCCATGACCAACAGAAACTTGTTTTTTGATAGGGTGTCGGTGAGGGCGTTCACAAGGATTGTCTCGTCCTTCTCATCACCATGCACCCCCCCGGCATGGGAGATGGCAGTTCTTAGTAGCTCCACCTTGGTGAACTGTTGAGTGACGCTCAGCCAGATCTTTGTTTTGAACTCCTTCTTGATGGCCTCACTTGCGAAGACCTTCTTGGCGAGGGTGCTCTTCCCTATACCGCCCTGGCCAACTATGGCCACCACCTTGATGACGGTGCTACCATGCTCGTGGCGACTGTCGGCGATGAGCCTATGCTCCAGTTCCTCTGTATTCTTCTTGATCTGATCCCCCACAAGATCTGATTGGACAAACTGTGCATTCTCGCGCCTGGGGTGGGAAGCCAAACTGGCCGGCGGCCTCCTCCGTTGCTCGTAGGAGCCAAGTTCAATGAAGTTGAAGTCAGCGACGCCCATGCGGATGGTGGCCAGCTCATCATTTAGCTTCTTGATGCGGCCGCCTACCTCATTGGCGAATCCAGGGTTCTTCACGCAGAACAGGAACGGCTGGAGGCACCCCACAAATGGCAGCTTCTCCCGGAGGGATAAACAGCGGGAGGCACCCCCACCGATGGGGTGCTCCTTCTCCTCTCGCTCCATGGCCTCGAGCTGGCAGAGATCAAGGATGTCATCGGCCTCGTACATGGCGCTCTTGAGCTTGGTCACCCATGCCTGCACGTTCTTGTCAGTGATGCGCCTCCTCTCGGCATCGGTGAGGAGGTTTTGGAGGGGCTCCACGTTGCCTCGCAGCTTGTTGATCTCCTGGGAGACGCCTAGCAGCATGCGGATCTTCTCTTCTCCGATGTTCGTGATCTTTTCTATCACACGGGCTGCCAAAGCATCAAGAACAACCGCCATGGCTTCCTTCCTGCGCACAGCAACCATTTAATCTTTTGGGAACATATATGTACACATACATACATTGATATGTACATACATACATACATACATACATACATAAAACAAATAGGTGTCGTTATCAGCATGTGATTAATGAGAAATGCAAGTAGCAGGTGGAGATCGATGTAGTCAAATATACTCCCTCCGTTCCATAATGTAGTGCATATAGATTTTCTGAAAAGTCAAACTTAACAAACTTTGACCCAGTTTTTGGAGAGAACATCTATATTTACAACACTACAATATAAAAATATAACTCACAATATACCCGATGATATGTGTTTGTTATTGTAAATGTAAATATTTTTCTCTTTAAACATGGACAAAGTTTGCAATGTTTGACCTCTCAAAAAATCTATAGGCACTACATTATGAAACGGAAGGAGTATAAAATAGGCACTGGTGCTAGTGCTATTTAACAAGTTGGACCTAAAATATGTAGTCTCGAAAAGCTTATCAGCCCTTCAAATCAATCATGCCGCGAGTTTTGTTTCCGAGACCACTTCATAGCTCGGTTCTGACTATATCATCATCAAGTCGAGAGTTATTGTGTAAACACACCAAGTACGGGGTTATACAGATTATATACTTACCAGAAGAGAAAATACATACATGTTGGCTATCAAAATTCACCATAAACCAAGAGGACAACCATAATCACTGTAGCAATGTTGTGCAGCTATTTTTGAAGTGACAAGCTAGCTTGCGAAGATGACAAGTAACTTTGAGGTACAACCTCAAAGTGTTTTTTCATGGTTCAGCTTACCAATCTTATCTTTTAGGCATTGCTGATGCCCAACGCAACACCTCAAAATAAGTTTCTTAAACTTAGTACAATTTTATATTAGAGTTAGTACAAAGTCAAGATACTTATTTTAGGACGGAAGTACTAACTAGCTATAATTAAATATGCAAAGAAGGAATGATTTGCCGACGGAGGAAAATTCACCTGGGTCTACAGTTGCAGGAGCAAGGGGAGACCGAGAAGCTGATCCCTAGAATAGATCGCCGATGCCGATGGAGAGAGGACCGAGCGGAGACCGAGAAAGAAGGGGATGCAGAGCGAGAGCAAAGGGAGCGACGGTGGGGATCAGATGGCGGAGTGGCGGCGGCCGACGGGGAGAGAAGAGCTGCTGCTGCAAGCTGGACGGGGAAGAAGAAGTCTTCTCCTACGGTGGGAAGAAGGAGTGGTACTGCTCTTGCAATCTCGCGAGCTGAAGAAAGAGATGAGGAGTGGCAGCAGCCAGCAGGACCACAAGTTGGAGCCTGCTTGCATTATTGGAGTGGAAATGTTTGCAGGACTCGAAAAATTAGAAACAACGGGCCAGAACAAATTTTGAGCTAGCTCCAGGATTGTGGTCAACCGAAATCGGTGCATGATTGCGCTACAAAAGAAAATCGGTATCACTCACGAATTTTCTGCATCGACCAAAAAGGTCACACAAGTTGTTTGGCTCTGAAGATAAGCCGGTTGCCCATCACCACACAAGTAGATTTTCCTGATTTATAATTACTAAATGGCAACGTTTATTAAGTTGAAAATAAAAAGTTCTATCCATGTGCTTTCGAAGTGTGGTTACGACCCAGGGTACCACACCTTGATGGTTGCGGGCCGGCCCAAGGACCCCTACATTGGTTCTGCCCTGGGCCATTAGGACAACCCATGGCCGTCTACGAGAAGATTCCGGAGACAAGGATACCGAAATCACAGAGGACTCCTCCTTCACCGACGTAGCCGGCTATGTTGTGTAACCCTAGGACCCTTGTTATGCTATATAAGTAGGGGGTCCGGGCTAGTCGATAGATCATCATACAATACCTTGCTTGGTTTATAACTATACTTTTTATACCTCAATCGAATATACACGAGCGGGAGTAGGGTATTACCTCTTCTTAAGGGTCTGAACCTGGTAAACTCTGTGCCGGTTTCCCCTTCGACCTAACTCGCTACTCCAGGATACCCTGCGCTGAGGTATCTGCCGGATTTAGCTCCAATAATGTCCACCATAGATACTTCCTGGAGATTTTTCATGTCTTTGTCCAGTGCTTCATGAAAAAACCCTAGCATTCTGTTTCATCATGCGCTCTCCCACAGTTTGAGATAATCTCATGGGAGTTATAAAGTTTGGAGAAAAAAACAAAGAAAGAGCGAAAACCGAAATTTGGCCATAGATTGGGACTGCTGCAGTGGCCACAGAGCCCACGTAGAAATCTGTTGAAGAAGTCTGCAGAGCCAGCCCAAAATATCGACTCCACTACAGACAGCGGCGATTCCCCGAAAGAAAAACTAAGTGGCGATTGAAACCCACCGCCCGATTGAAACGGGCGCTTTGCTTGTGCAATGTTTCCGGGAAGATCGATCGGTGCGTGGACCGGCTAATTTTCTATCGATCATTGCTCTACAAGGAAAACTCAAGACTAGTAGGTATATCACTTAGGAGTGTCGCCTCCCCCTCCCCCTCCCCCTCGCGTCGCCTCCCCCCAGGCGGCGTCAGGGGCCCCGAAACCCTAGCGCCGCCAGCACCGTCTTGCCGCCCCTTCCTGCCGCCGCTGCCGCCGGCGTGGGCCGCGGTGGCGGTGGGCCCGGTGCCGAAGGTTTCTGGGCGGGTGGATGCGGCGGATCCCATCTGAGGCGGCGGGGGCGGCTCCTCTCGTGCGATCCAACGGCGGTGGCTAGGACGGCGAATCCGGGCTGTGCGGCGGGGGCCGGAGCACCATCGCCAGCGGAGCGGCGGCCCTGCATGGACGGCGGCGGTGGCAGCGCCCCATCCGGCGGGGTGGGCTGTCCTGGTCGTGATGGTGATGGCGGTCACTGCGGATCCAACGCCCCGTTTGGATCCGTCGCGGGGAGGGACCGGTGAGGAGATGCCGGATCTCCGCCGGAGTACCGACGGCGACATACGTCTTCGTGGCGAGGTTCCGCTCGGTTCCAGCCAGCCACGAGGTCGGGAAGACGTGGCTTCCGGTGAAAATCGCGCCTGACTGCAGTCTTGGCGGACGATGGCGGCGTCTCAGACGTCGTTCCCTTCTGGAGGCATCGTCCGTTGCAGGTCACATCAACCTGATCGGGAAGTTCCGGGGAAACCCTAGATCTGGGTATACCGGATCGGACGATGACAGTGCCTTCGGTATCGTTCTCCCTCATGGGGGCATCGTTTTGGAGCAAGTGCTGGTTGGAGGGGACAAGAGGAGGAGCGGTGTTTCCTCTGCTCCATTGATGACGGCGGATCTCGGTGGCGTGGCGCAGTGGAGACTCTGCGCCTGATGAGCGGAGAAGGACTCGCGCAGGAGGGTGACGCTGCCTGGCGTCGTGGTGGCGTCGGCGGCAGTTAGACCGGGCAAGGTTGATGCAGCAGTACAGCTCTGAAGATGGATTGGTGGCAGGTGGCTACGGCGGCCTCATACCCGGCAGGCGTCCTGGTTGAGAAGCACGCCAGACTGATGGGTGCCCATACCCGGCAGGCGTCCTGGTTTGGACCTCATGTCTTTTTTTTTTTGAAAAGGAGGCTGACCCCCGGCCTCTGCATCTGGGCGATGCATACAACCACTTTATTAATTATTCTCTCAAGACCTTACAAAGTCATACAACAGTAAGACTAAAGCCGCCATCTAAGCAACAAGCTGTCGCTACACCTATCCAGTTGATGAAGGGGCGCAGATAGCCTAGGCCTGATACCAAACAGACATCGTAGCCAAGCCTAACATCTAAGACCTGAGACCCCAACCTAGCCACTTGCCGGGTCTGGGGCACACACTGGTCCGGCGTGCTCTCAGAGGCCGCCGCCGCCAACTGCCACTGCTCCATCTTCAGAACTGTACTGATGCATCAACCTTGCTCGGTCCAGCTATCGTCGACGCCACCATGGCGCCCAACAACACCTCCTCCCTGCGCGCAAACAGCTGAGCACGTCGCGGTCGCCACTCATACACCTCAGCGCCATGCTGCCAAGTACCAGCAGCCGACACAGCTTGAAGTCCTTGGAAGATCTGTCGTGCGTAGCACCTGCCGACCAGGCATGACAAAGCGTAGCACCTGTCGGTGAGGCATGACTTGACATCTCCACCGAAGCTCCGTGCAAGACGAAGCCGCTCCACCTCCTGCCTCTGACTTCCAGCGCTGCTCCACAAATTATGCTCCCAAGAGAGAAACGACACCGCAGTGCCGCCATCGTCCGATCTGGAACACCAGATCCTAGGGTTTCCCCCGGAGCAGCACGAGTGGGTCGACAGTAGTTACACGACGATGCATCCATCAAGGTAACGGCGAGGACGCCGCCATCGTCTGCCGTCGGCTCGGTTTTCACCGGCAACCATGTTTCCCCGACTTGTAGCCGGGACGAGATGACGGATCTGGAGATCCGACCACCTAGCCTCAGGCCGACCACCTCCGACGGAGGAGATGACCACCACCGCCCTGTCCCGCCTCCATGGAGAAGGGCCGTCGGACTCCACCGCCGTCAGTAGCTGCACATCTAGCACAGCCACCAATAGCACATCTCGAGCACCCCGGGGATGCCTCCCCGACCTGCCTCGGCGCCGATCAAGGCCGAGCGCAAGCTACAGGACGAATCCGGCGAGCAACCAGCAAAACCGCATGCACCACGGATGCCAGCCCGAAGGGGATCTCGCCCGACTCTGCCTAGCACAGGTGCCACCGCCCCCGCGTCGTCCAGATCCGGCAGAACGACCACCGGCCGCCGTAACCATCACCAGCACGCAGCCCGCCTCGTGCAGCCCTCCACGCCAGCCACCGTGGCAGCCCAGCGTCGCCGCGCCCCGCACAACGCCGCGTTCCGGCCAGGGTAGATCGCCCCACGGCAATCCCTCCTCGCGAGAAGGAGAGAGCGCCCCGCCGCCGCCCATGCCGGGCGGGCTTCGCCGCCGGCACGCCCTGGCGGCGGCGAGGGGAGGGATGGGGAGAGAGTCGCGGTTCGGCGGCGGTGGCTAGGGTTTCCTCCCCTGCCGCCCGTGGGGGCGCCAGAGGAGGAGTTCCCTCTGTCTTATAATACCCTCCCCTGCCGCCCGTGGGAGCCTCAAGTCTTAGATGGTAGGTTTGGCTGCGAGATCTGTTTGGTATTTGGCTTTAGGCTTATTGTTGTATGACTCTGTAAGGTCTTGTGTCAATAATTAATAAAATCGCCGTATGCATCGTCCCGGGGGTCGTCCTCCTTTTTAAAAAAAATATCACTTGGGAAATTTCTACATCGACCTGACTTTTTTTTTGTTTTTTTAGGGCATCGACCTTAAAAGGTTGTGCAAGTGGCTCTGAAGATTCCCAAACAAAACAGTACCTTACGCTGTGTGAATGAATGATTGAGCTCCTTCCATTCCTCATCTTCAACTCGCCAACCAACTTTGAAATTTCTTGGCCGGCCGTGTGCTTTGTTTCTTGTGCGTTGTTTCCGCATCTCTGTTCTCACGCATATTTCTGCTCGGAAATTTCGTCAGGGAGGATCAATCTATCGGTGTACAGACCGGCAGGTGGCCCCCCTTTTACCACATAGAAATCGGAGTAATTTTCTACGTCGACGCGCAAGCGCAAGTGGTTCTCAAGTGAAGTTAAGCCAGTTGCCCAACGCCATACAATACAACAGATTCCTATCCATGCGTGAACAATTAATTGAGCTAGCTCCTCCCGTTTCTTATCTCCTACTCCCCAACCAACTTTGACATACAACTAATGGGTCTCTCTCAGCAATCAGTATGACTAACTCCTATTACTAACTCCTACCAGCCTGAGCAACATATCCATACAACCTGCAGTGCAGCCTAGCCTTCTCTCCCCACCCCTCGCTCAAAGCTAATTCTAGCCATGGACCCCTTTACCATTCCTGCTATAGGATGGGGCGTATCTGCTCTAGGTTGGGTCGTCTCGCCCATCATCTCCAAGCTCCTCACCCAAGTCTTCGATTTTATTTTTGGAAATGGAGGTTTACCCCCGGCCTCTGCATCATAATGATGCATGCAGCTATCTTATTAAAAGTTCGCAAAGTAGCACAAAGTCATAAAAGTATTACAGCTCGCGAGCGGAGCAAAGCAAATGAAAAAGATAAAAGTACACGCTGACAATCACAACCGGTACGGTAATATGTATGGTAAGACTCCTAGAGTCCTATCCTGCTATGCGACCATCATCCGAACCGGTTGAATATAGCCCGTGCTACCATCTCCCACTGGTTGCACCCAGTAACCAAAGGCTCCCTGGACTCTATAGGAGTGAGTAAGGACCACGTACGGATCCAAGCAGTAGCTCTGAAGATGACCTGCAAGAAAGTTAAATTGTATTGTCTCTTAAAAATAAAATCATTCCGACGGTTCCATATAGCCCACAGAAGCGGACATATTCCAATCCGAATACGAGCCGCAATAGTATGTTCAACCCAGCTAACCACGTTCCAAACAACGAATCAATGTCAACTAGAGGGTTAATATTGAAGGCTATATGAATCGTTCTCCAAAGCAATTTGGCGAGTGGGCATTCAATAAATAAATGTTGTATTGTTTCATCATGATCACAAAAACAATAACGTGAACTACCTACCCAACGCCTTTTAATTAGGTTGTCCTTGGTCAGAATAACTTGCTTGTGGACAAACCACATAAAAAAATTAATACGCAAGGGAACCTTAATTCTCTAGATATGCAATGATCTTGAGATTGGGCCAGAATTAATCAGATCCATATAAAACGATTTCACCGTAAAGACCTCATTTTTAGCTAATTTCCATTGCGTCGAATCTGGCTGGTCGGAGAGTTGAACATCTATCAATCTCTGAAGCAAGTGCATCCAGGCCGTCCATCGCTCACCAACTAGCGCACGTCTGAACTGGATATTCAAGGGGATTGTTTGGAAAACTGTACCTACGTAGTCCTCCTTACGTTGTACAATATTATAAAGGGTTGGATATTGGACGGCTAAGGGCGTCTCTCCCAACCACTTATCCTCCCAAAATCTTGTTGACATCCCATTGCCAACCAAGAATTTGACCCTACGAAAGAACAAATCCTTCGTCCTCATAAGCCCTTTCCAGAATGGAGAGTCAGTTGGTCTCATGGTAACCTGAGCGAGTGTTTTCGACTGCAAATATTTATTGCGCAAAATCTGTGCCCACATGCCCTCCGGCTCTGTCTCTAACCTGTAGAGCCATTTACTCATAAGGCATTTATTCTTGATTTCTAAATTTTCAATACCAAGACCACCCTGGTCTTTTGGTCGGCAAAGGATATCCCATCGCGTGAGTCGGTATTTCCTCTTAGTCTCATCTGACTGCCAGAAGAACCGTGATCTAAAGAAATCAAGTCACTTCCGTACCCCTTTCGGAATTTTGAAGAACGATAATAGGAACATCGACATACTAGTCAATACCGAATTAATCAGCACTAACCGACCTCCATAAGACATAAGCTTACCCTTCCAGCAGCTCAGCTTTTTCTCAATTCGATCTTCGATACACTTCCATTCTTTATTAGATAACTTACGGTGGTGAATCGGTATGCCCAGATAACTAAATGGTAAAGAACCTAGTTAACACCAGAACAATTGTCTATAAGTATCCTGCTCGTCTTTGGCCTTTCCAAAGCAAAACAGCTCACTCTTGTGAAAGTTTATCTTAAACCAGACAATTGTTCGAAGAGACATAATATAAATTTCATATTACGCACTTTAGCAATGTCATGTTCCATGAAAAGGACAGTGTCGTCAGCGTATTGTAAGATGGATACTCCTCCATCAACCAGATGAGGAACTAACCCCTCCACTTGACCACCTTGCTTGGCTCTGCCAATAAGAATGGCCAACATATCGGCCACTATGTTAAACAACAGAGGAGACATGCAATCGCCCTGTCTCAGACCCTTGTGTGTCTGAAAATAATGGCTGATATCATCATTAACCTTGATTCCGACACTACCCTTCTGGACTTGAGAACCCACCTGGTTCCTCCAAGCCTCACTAAATCCTTTCATGCGCATTGCCTGCTGAAGGAAAGGCCACTTAACTTTATCATATGCTTTCTCAAAATTCACTTTGAAGATAACCCCATCTAGCTTCTTCGAATGGATTTCATGAAGCGTTTCATGTAAGACGACCACCCCTTCCAGTATGTGTCTGGCTGGGTTGTACCACAGAATGAGCAATTTGTGTCAATCTATTGGTACCCACCTTTGTGAAAATTTTGAAACTCACATTAAGAAGACATATGGGCCTGAATTGTTCGATCTGAACTGCTTCTTCTTTCTTTGGTAACAACATAATCATGCCGAAGTTAAGATGAAACAGCTCAAGATGGCCATTAAAGAAATCATGAAACATAGGCATAAGATCATCCTTAATGATATGCCAACATTTCTTATAGAATTCCGCAGGAAACCCATATGGTCCTGGTGCTTTATTCGGTTTCATTTGGGAAATTGCATCCAAAACCTCCTTCTCAATAAATGGATCAGAGAGAATATCATTCTCCACTACCTGGAGCTGGGGAATATCTCCACGGATAGATTCATCTAGGGTCACCGTGCTTGCTTCCGGATGCCCAAAAAGTTGTTTATAGTAGTTAGAGATATATGCTTTCAGATTCTCATGCCCCACTATTGTCCCCTCGTCCTGTTCTAGCTATATGAGTTTCTTCTTCCTATGTTTATCATATGGAAGAATTGTGTATTGTCATCCCCTTGGACAACCTTAAGCACTTTAGCATGCAGTGCCCACTTGAGCTCCTCTTCTCGTAGAAGAGCCCGTAAGCCTTGCTCAGCTTTGGACTTGGAGTTTTGCTCATGAACCATAAGGAGGTTACTTTCAACTTTTAAATCTAGCGCTTCAATTAATTGTGTGAGTCGTTCTTTTTCTTGTTTGTAAATACCACTTTTATTTCTGGCCCAACCTCTCAAAAACTGTCTCAAATGTCTGATCTTATTTTGCCATTTGACAATACTAGTGCTTCCACTAACAGGTTTTGCCCATTCGCTTGCAATGATTTCTAAAAAAATTCTTTCTCGAACCATCCTAATTCGAAAGAGAAAGCATTCTTGTTCGCAACATGTGTAGCCTCGCCCGAGTCTACAAGAAGTGGTGTGTGGTCCGAGATCGCTCTCTGCATTGCATGAACTGACACCAAAGGGTACTTTTGTTCCCAATCCACACTAGCAAGTACCCTATCCAACTTCTCATAAGCCGGAATGGGCAACGTATTGGCCCATGTAATTTGTCTACTGGTGAGCTCAATTTCTCTTAAATTAAGACTCTCGATAATCATGTTAAACATCATAGACCACTGTCCATCAAAATTGTCATTGTTCTTTTCATCTCTCCTCCGAATGATATTAAAGTCTCCACCGACTAGGATTGGCAAAGTTTCATCTCCACATATCCACACTAGGTCGGCTAGAAAATCTGGTTTAAGTTCGGGTTGTGCTGCCCCATATACAGCCACAAGAGACCACCGGAAACCATCCAATTTTGATCTCACCCGAAACTTGACCGCAAAATCTCCCCGAACCACGTTAAGTACCTCAAGTGTTTCGCACCGAACCCCTAGTAAAATTCCACCGGACCTTCCTCTAGGGGGTAAGACATGCCAATCAAAATCAATTCCTCCAGATAGAGTTCCAAGGAACTGTGAGGTAAAATTATCTCGTCGTGTTTTCAATAGCGCAATAAAATCTAAACGCTGCTCTATCGTTGTCTCAGCCAAGAATCTACGTTTAGCCAAGTCAGGTAGACCTCTGCTATTCCAAAAGATTCCTTTCATAAGTCGTCACGTAATTTTTTCTTCAGCTTAACCCTAGCACTTCTACGGACCGCCGACGTAGGATAAATTTTTCGTTTTCAGGGTCGCTTGGGCTTCTCCCCATCACCCTTAGTGACCGTAGGGTCCGCAAAACACGATGTAGCGCCCTCCATCCTAAGGGTTCTACAGTGTCCATAGTATCCAACCCCTCCTCATCGTCGGCCTCCTCACTAGGCAAGAGATTATTGCAAAAAAATTCAAGGGCTACACACTACTAGAAAACAGGCTATAGATGATATAGACACTAATGGGGCATTATACATGCGGTGCGCCACTACTATATAGTAATGGCGCACCTATACATAGTGCGCCATTAGTATCTAAAATAGTAATGGCGCACCTAGTAAAAAGTGCGTCATTACTATGTTTGACCAAGCTTTGACCCACTTCTGGACATAGTAATGGCGCACTTTTTCCTGATGCGCCATTGCTATTTTTGATACTAATGGCGCATTGCTTAGGAGGTGCGCCATTGTGGTTTTGTAGGTAAGTGCCGCAGCCCGACCGTCCACCATCTCTCTCCTCTCTCTCTCTCTCTCTCGCACGGAACCCTATCCTCTTCTCCCTCACCCCACGCACACACACACACGTCTCTCGGCCTCGCCCCAGCCCCGATCCATGCGCCATTGTGGTTTTGTAGGCAAGTGCTCCCTCCTCTTCCTGCGCGGCGGCCCTTGCCCTCCTCTCTCTTCGGTCCCCTTCGCGCCTCCTCGCGGCAGTCGCAGCCAAGGAGCCCGAGCTCGGCGGCGACGGATCGGAAGGCAGCGGCGGCGCTGGATCTGGCAGTGGTGGAGCCGCCGCCGTCTCCACTCGCCGGGAACCGGCCAGATCCGCCCCACGAGCTTCACAGGTGCCACCCCCTCCGCCACCAGCCACGGTGGCCTCCCCCGCCCCGTATCGGCGCGGATCCAGCCGCCATCTCCCGCAGCAACGACGGCCTCGCCCTGCTCCGCCCCCGCTCCTCCTCCTCCTCCTCCTCCGCGCCTTCGCCTCGCTCCCCATCCCGGCCGACGCGAGAGGCGGCCTCGACCCGTCTCCCTCAGGTTCTCTCCGCTCTCACACCCTCCGTGTCCGTCCTCTGGATTCCGTTTCCCGGGGCCTTGCGCTAGCGACGCACGCCGCGCGTGCTGGACCGGCGACCGATATCGTACATGTGGCTAGCTCGATAGGACGCGGATCCGTTAGTTGGCTTGAATTCGTGGATTATGCCGCTGTTATTCACGGACTGGGACTGGTGTTAAGACAGACTGTCAGTGCACTGGCAGTGGCAGTGATGAAGAGCAAGAGCTCTCCGGATGAATGATTTGGAGTGACTCCTACACTAATTCGTAAACCTAGATTCCTGAAATGGCACATATCTTCTCTCTGTCTGTCACCAAACTTGCTCTATCAGTCAAGACTATGCATCCATTTGCCACTTGCTGGCCACATGTTAATTCAGCTCCCGCAATTAATGTTACCAAATGAATATCTTCTCTGTTTCCCCAAACTCGCTTTATCAGTCACGGCCGCATATCGATCTGCCACTTTCCTGCCATAGATTAATTCAGCTCCCTGAAAAAATAAGAATAGAAAAAAATCAGCATCGATTTGGTCGTCTATTCATTCTTCATAAACTTCACATGCAATTTCTAGCATATGGTGTTCACCCAAGTAATAATCTGCTATTGTTAACCAGGTATCATCGATGAAAAACATGGGTCGTTTTCGCGTACTCTTCTTCAGGATAAGCCTGAGATCACGTATGCTTCGTAATCAGAGCTTTCACTTTCTATTCATGTTCTTCTTGCGTGGGAATATTTGTTGAAACATGCCCCGCAATGGTTTTTCCAACAAATTTAGGGAAGAAAT
The DNA here is from genome assembly GCF_018294505.1 of Triticum aestivum. NCBI lineage: Eukaryota > Viridiplantae > Streptophyta > Magnoliopsida > Poales > Poaceae > Triticum > Triticum aestivum. Next base: position 656,119,934 of record NC_057799.1, read on the forward strand.
GATTCGTGGGTATATGAGCAATTCTGAACTTGAGACTGCTATACAAGACTTTGGGTGGCGCTGTGCTAATGTCTCTAGGATATACAGGTATATGATGTAATACTTTGCTCCCTATCAATGAGTACGCTCAGAGTTTCTCGAGCATTTTTTGGGATCGTCAATTTGTTTAGCCATGTCATATAGATATTGTTATGATTGGTTAATATCCAACTGTGGTAGGTAGACGATAGAAATAAAATGCATTACTGATCTAAATGGGGTTCAGTAGTTCATAGTTACACTCATTGAGAGGTAATATAACTTAATATCAGTTTAATGTGTATGACTGTAACTTGCGGTGGAGGAGCAGAGGCGGCAGCCCGCGCGCAGGGGGGCTGCTCCGGCCAGCCCCTTCGACTTCTCCACCATGATGAACTTGCTGAATGTAACCAAGCGCTTATACTGAATTCTCTGAATGAAGAGTTTACAGTTTCATACTCTGTTTTGTTCTGTTCATTTTCAAACGCGAGTTCTTGGAGGATTTTACTTATACTACAGGTTTGAATCGGTTGTTAATTTGGTTGGGTTTCACTAAAGATATTCGCGTCCATTTTAACATATTCGAACTTGCTCAATGTAACCAAGCTCTACTGAAGCATTTTACAGTTTCTGCAAAACTAGAAATACTCTGCTCTGTTCTCTCCATTGTCAAAGTTGAGTTCTTGGGAAGATTTATTTACACAAGCTCGAATTTCCTGTGAATTTGTTTCGATTTCATGGGAATTTCTGTGACAATTAACTTGAATCGTGGATTTTGTTGTGGCGTGGGCGCAGGACCCGAGCATCAAGGAGATGGCGGAGCAGATCGCCAAGGACCCGTCCTTCAGCGAGATGCCCCGTAAATCTACTGTATGATCAATCAAAACACGTTTTGTCCAAAGTCCAAACTTAATGGTAAACAAGAGGCTAATCTTGCTATTTTTGTTTGTTATGCGGTTTGCACTTTCTGTTTCCTTGAACAGTTTACAGTTCATCTAATTTACATTTTTATGTTAACTTTAGCAATTAATTTACCTCAAACAAGGTAATTAATATGATAATTATCCCCTGTGTATACCGCAAGTAAGTAACTTACTGTAATTATGTTAAGAAATTAGAATGTTTGTGACCGACTGTTTAATAAGATGCTCTTTTCACAAGGTGTGATATTGTGGCATATTTACCCTGGAGCTAGCATATATATGGAGCTGACTTTGTTCCTGGAGGTGAGCATATATTGTTGATCTTCTCATGTCAATTGCAGCAGTTCCTTGATTCACAATTTATATAGTGTGGTATAGTGGTTATATTTGGAGGTTTATCCCTGTGAAATAATCACCGCAAGGTGAGTACTTTCCGCAGCTAATGTGTTATGCATAAGCTCAGTGTGTTTGCTCAATTAGCTACTGCTCAATTAAAATTGGTGACCTTCCATTGATGATAGGTTTAGAAATTATGCATTGAGTAACTGGACCTGACCTGGAGTACTTGGTTAATTCAGTGATCTTTTAACAAAATTTTAACTGAATTATTTTGGGCAATGGAGTACTGAATTTTAACTGAGTAACTTGCACTTGCATATGCACTAGACCACTTGTAAATTCTTTGGCTCCTCTTTAATCTGGTGCAATTACTTAACTGACCGTAATAGCCCTGACACTTGTAAGTAACCATATCATTCAAACATCCAATTAAATCTATTCTACTCCATTTCCTGAGATGAAATTGTGATGATGGGAGTGACATTAAACAGCTTGAACATCTAATTGTGCATGTACTCCATTGTTATATACTGATCCATCTTGTCTTTGCCCCATGTTAACATTCAAATTGTTAATTGCATTCAAAGTGTTAATTGCAGGAGCAGACACAGAGGAGGAATCTGCTACCTCAAAGCAGTTGATCGACGCCGGGAGGGTGGGTACGTGATGTCGGAGGCTGCCGGGAGGGTGGTGACGAGCTACCGAAGAGATGAGTTCTGGCTCTCCTCGATGCCAGGACGAGGCGCTGTTGCCGATCGGACGTGGACTCGATTGATTTTGATTTGAAATATGACGGGTTGTAATGTAAAATGCACTTCAGTTCAAAATTTCCTCCCCTTGCGAGAGGTATTCTTGGACGGAGGGAGTAGAAGATTAGTTATAGGATTTTGTTTTATTTCTGTGCAATTTTCTTTTTATTGGATACTTATAAAGACATGGTAATATTCTTGCTATAATAAAAATGATGGTTCTATTTCATTTTTTGTTTTTAAATTATTTTTCCTTATAGGTTGTTTTTTGTAAATTTGTATTTTTTTTTGTTTTCCAAATATACTATTAGTGGCGCATTTCAGCCTTTATTGGTGGCGCACCTAGCTTTTTAGATAGTGGCGCACCTCTAAGGTTACTAGTGGCGCACTTGGCTTTATTACTAGTGGGGCACCTAAGGGTTAGTAATGGCGCACTATTAGATGCGCCATTACTGTCTGGGATAGTAATGGCGCACATTTGGTGCGCCATTACTAAAACTTACTAATGGCGTGCTAGTAATGGCGCACCTAATGTGCGCCATTAGTAGCCAAAATAGGTGCGCCCTTAATAACCTGTTTTCTAGTAGTGACAACTCCAAGGTTGTTCACTTCATCGTTACTCAGAGGTTTTACTGATGCGAGGTTTCGAATTATTTGAGAAGCCTGCTCTGCTTCTAAATCTAAAAGGTCGTTAACAGATTTCGCTACCTCCTTTTCATTTGAACCCAAAGTGATGCCTAGGTTGTTTGCCTTATCAATAATTTCATGCTCGGTGAAATGCAAAATTGAACAACTCTTATCGAAAGACATACCTGTAGTTGCCTCGACATCTCGAAGCATGGCCGCCCTCTTGGCGCGCGCTAACTGCAGGTCATCAGCATCTGGTTGTCCCTGGATCCGGTGACTAACACGCCTGCCAGCCGAAACCGGATCCGAGATCCCACCGAAGGCAACAAGCTCCTCCGTAGTCCTCTCCCGTGGCGGGTGCTCCCCACTCCGATTCCCTACCCTAGCTGTAGGTGAAGAAGGGTAAGGCGCGGTCGAGCGGGTAGCATCAGCTGGGGTGGTGGTAGAAAGAGACCGAGGAGCCACCTGCTCGACAGGCTCATTCCCCACAATACCACATGCACGGCGCAGAGACGACAACAGAGAAGAGGGTCGGGCCACCTGCCCGTGCGCCTGACCCTGCTGGCCGGTCCCGTGCGCCTGACCCTGTTGACCTGGCCGGCCCTGCGGGGAGACAGAGCGGGCCACCAGGCCACGCCTCTCCTCGGAAAGACTAGGTGACACCGCGACTGTGCTGGGGTTGCGGGCCTCCTGCCCACCACCCCCCCCCCCACCCACGAGAGGAAGACCGCTGCCCAAGGAATCATGTGGCCCGAGCTCAACCCTCTGTGGCAGAACCTCAGGCAAAATCACAGTAGTGGGCATAACTGGCGGTAACTCGAACTCCTCTTGATCATCTGCCTCAACTCTGTTACTCCATAACCTGCTAGGCGCAGACCGCGCTCCAAAAGATCCAAACCGCAATGTGTTCGTCGGTGTTGTGGAAGATGGCGCCTTTTTGGCCGAAGTATCTGTCTTACTCTATGACTCCGGCTCCTTAGCCGGCTCCCGTGGTGTACTCTCAAGCCCCTTGTCCTGATTTCCGGGGGCTCCATCACCCTCAGTCATATCCATGTCCTGAATCTCATCTGCCTCCTGAGGTATCGGTGTATCCTCAATCTCGAGCTCTAGCACATATGTGACCTCGGCATGTGTCCACCTGACCACGTCCGGTACGAACTCCAAACTGACCACACAGACAAGTAACCTCGCTGCTCCATGTGCGCGAGTAAAAGGCATGTCAACCTACTCCGTCTTAACAATGAGGGATCCCAAGATCCAAGCAACCAGGAAATGATTAATGTATTTGCGAGGTGCACCAAAAAAAACGAACCCAGCCCCTTCTCTAACGGTGTACCTTCGGGCTTCTTCTCTTTCCATTCATCAAAGGTTATAATAATATTAGTACTCTGTACCCTGCACATGCCCCACTTAAGGATATGCAACTGATCCTCCTTAGTGGGGAAATCAACCTTGTAAGTCTGGGTCTCTAACTTGACAAGGTCCCACTGGTGATTACCTGGTACTAAATCCCGTAACTGTCTCACAATCTGTGCCTCTGTCAGAATTCCATTAGTAACCTTGACAACAGCGGGAAAAGAAGTCTCATGCACATGTGTCATAGGTACCATCTCTGGTGACTCAAAGAACATAAGCTCCTGACAACAAACTCCATAAATAGTGACCACCAGCTTAGGGCCAGAAAGAAGCGGACAGTCACCGGTCACATGCTGTGATCTACAACAATAATCACATAATTCTGTGGTACACTCTGCCACAAAATGTCCCGGCTGGCCACATCGATAACACGGTAGCTTCTTCTTCTTTTTAATAGCCCACTTGGATAGTTTCTCACCATCACGCTTATCTGTCACCTTATTAGATCCGCTGTTACCATCCTGAACAACTCCGGTACTAGTCACCGGGATACTGACCGCTGCCAAGGCCCGGACTGTGTCTACAGCCACCTCGGGAAGGGAAGGTGAGTCCACCTGCACCATAGCAACAGGCTCGGGTAGCGCGCCCGTAGCAACCGGTGGCGGAGGAGGCCGCGGTGGAGGTGGACGCCGACCCCCTCCTCTCCCGCCTCGGAAAGTACGGTGGACACCCCGGTTATACTGGTTAGTTGGGCCCACCACCCCTTCCACGAAATTCCCGGGAGGTCCTTGAAAATCGTGTCCCGGTCCACCGCCATTGTACCATCCAGAGCCACGACCACCGTCCGACGAAGATCCATGATGCAGGCCCTCACCATACGCATTATATCCGTCATCACCCCACTGACCATATCTGTTATACTTGTAACCGTCATCACCAAAGCCCCGGGCATCGCCGGCATAACCATCGCACCCATAACCGGCGCCCCGTCCGGCGACCTGTGCACCGCCTCGTCCGGCGGCTGGGGCACCGCCCCGCCCGCCGACCGGGGCGCCACCACGCCCGGCAACTGAGGCACCGCCCCGCCCGGCGGCATGGGCCCCGCCCCGCCCAGCAACCTGCCCCTCGGTCGGCACGTCCTACTGTCCTGCGGCAGCCGGGCCAGGCGCAGGTGCGGTGGCTCTAGCGGTTGCCGGAACCGGGGCCTTTGGTCTGGTGCGGATTGCCTCGTCCCGCCATCGAAGCTTCACCACTGATCCTTGCCGCATGCCCCGACCCTAGCTGAGGAAAGCCAGGCGGGCGAGAAACCCTAGCGGGGGTAAAAGAACGAGCAGGCTGCGGCTCGGGAATCGATGCCCCATGCAACGTAACGGAGTCAAACGTGAGTACGTACGGGCGAGGCTTGGGTCTCCAACTGGGCCTCATACCCAGTTCGCGGAAAGCCCACGACCAGCGCCGCATCAGTCCCCTCAACGAGGCCCAACAGAGACTTCAAGCACGCCCATCTGGCCGCTCGAAATTCGTTGGTCGCCCTCGCCACCGGCGGTGGCTGCGGCGGCGGCCCCGACTGCCTGCCCTTCTTCCCTTTCTTCTTCTTTGTGACCAACGTCCAAGAATCCGGAATGAAGTCAGACAGGGTGATGTGAGCATGATTTACCTTCAGGATCGGTCTGATCCAAGGCTTCACGGGCAGCACTGCTTTCTTCTGAACCTCCAACTTTCGAGATGAGCGATAGCAGGTGATGGCACCGCGATGGCACCGCGCTAGCCGGTTTGTGCACGATCCTCTCATCATGCACGACCTCATTCACCTCATCATCATCACTATCTGCAAGCAGCCAGAAGCGCCCTCCAAAATGTCGATCTGATCCGCCGTGATGCGGTGATGTCGTCAGATCGACCAGATCGACCGCCTCCTGATGATCCCCCTGCATATAACATCGGACAAGCACATCGTATACATCAATACGTAAACGAGAACCTACCGCAATTCGGACGCCGTTCGTCAAGTAGTCGCCGGCAAGAACGTCGTTGTCCATGTCGCGAAGTGACGTCCACCGAGAAGCCGGATTGTGTTGAAGATGACCCTTGATCCATCGACCGGAGTCACGAACATCGGTGAAATGGATGCCCCACTGCTCCGTTCTTGTCTCTCCCGATTGCGACCTCGCCTAGGTCTCAACTGCATCAATGGACGGGGATCCACATCCGAGATCCACATCCCCCGTCCTCGCCGTGTCTCCCCTTACCTCCGGCAGTGCTGCCGGGTGTGTTGGCGCAGTTGACGCAGAGATCGGCAATGGGGGCGTGGGCGGCCGCGTTTCAGGCGGCCGTGGGCAGTCGCCCTCACTCATGGCCGTGGGCTGTCCAACCCAAGCCTTCGATTACCTCGGCTATGACACGGCAAAGAAGCTGGCATAGCTTGAGCCAAAAATCATGGTGATGGAACGGGTCATGGAAGTTGTCGACAGGAGCCCATACAGGCCTCGTCTGGAGCAGTTGTTCAAGGAGATTAAAACTGCTTACTATGAAGCCGAAGAAATCTTGGATGCTGTCGAGTATCACTGAATTGAGAGGCAGATCCAAGATGCCAAATTACAGTCCCAAGGTGGCGCACCTCCGCGTAAGAGGGATCGTATCAAGAAGAAGTTCTTGTCTTCTATGGCCAAGTTCCACCCCCTAAAAAATAAGGTATTTTCCTTGCTTCCATTTGTTTTGATTCCTCTCAGTCCATCCAACTTTGTTGTTCCATTTACATATATGTTTTTTTTAATCTTGTTGTAGTATGTTGTATTTGTATGTCTATACTTTCAGTTTAATGATAAAACATGGCCTTACTTTTTTTTTGATAAACGTAGAATTTATGTTTCTTGACACCCCATTTTGAGGTGATACGAAACTAAAGAGTTCACACCCGGCCTCTGCATAATGAGATAGACACGACCCATACAAAACAAACGGGATGAATCGTTAGCAATCAATCCTATAGAAGAAGTATCATCTACTATTACCTTTGGTTGTATTAGTTTTGTCTGAGATTAGTCAGCGGAACATAGAGGAGGTTCACAACCAGCCCCGTCCATTGTTGTTCTCCAGGATTTCTAAGTTTGTATATTTATGTATATTTATGTTGGACCAAAATTGTGTAAGTTTTGTCACACATTGAAGTTCAAAAGTTTGTTTGATCTCCAAAGTTTGAAGTTCATATGTTGTTTAATTTAGAGAACCAAAAAAGAGAAATTTTCATATAGAAAGTCAGTTCAAGAGCACGGATCTCAAAGCATTGTTGGAGAGGTGAGGATAAGGGGTTCCATGTATCTCAACCACCACATGGACTCTCTGGACAATTAGCCAACTAGAAACCCATCCATGCTAAGTCAAAATTCGGCATTTCTCAACGGGGTGTCTGGGAAGTGGATCACCTGCAAGCACGACGTGTGGCATGGGGGACCCCTTGTCCACCTCCCTCTTTCTGCTAATGGTCGACGTCCTCCAGTGCCTCATCCACTAGGACGAGGTGTTGGCGCACCCGCTGGTCGATCGTGCCCCCCTGGTGTTGCAGTACGCCAACGACACCATTATATATCCTGCTTCGTGCAGACTTCGCTTCAGCCTTGTGGCTCAAACTCCTCCTGGACAAGTTCGCAGCGGCAACGAGACTCGTCATTAACTTTCACAAGAGTACACTGGTTCCCATGCATGTGGATGACGAGGTCTTATCTGAGATCACTACCATCCTTGGATGTTGTGTCCATTGTTTTCCACAGACCTTCCTGGGGTTTCCCCTCTCCTGCAACAAGCTTCAGTTGGAGGATTTCAAGGCCATCATTGCCAAGATCGACAAATACCTCGGAGGCTGGTACGCTACACTCCTCTCTCTGAGTTGGCGTCTCGTGCTTATCGACGTCATTCTCAGCGTGCTACCCGTTTATGCCATGGACGCACTCGAGCTTCCCACTGCCGTGATGCGTGCCATTGATGCGCTTCGTCGTGCCTTCCTGTAGACCGGTGGCGACTAGGCCTCAGGTGCGAAATGCTTTGTCGCATGGAGCAAGGTCTGCCGCCCCTCGCATGAAAGGGGTCTCGGGATCAAAGACCTTGCAGTTCAGAATATGAGTTCCTACTCATCAAGCTACTCAACCGGCTACACTTGTCGGCTCCCTTGCCCTGGGCTAGGTTGGTCTGGGCCAAAGTCGGGGAGTGTTCGCTCTCTGCGTGCTCCAGATGGACTTGGGGCCTCACTTGAAAGAACTTTTCTCGCTGCTCCCTCTATACGGGTGCCTCTTGACCATGCTGATGGGGGACGGGCGTCGCACGTCCTTCTGGAAGGGCCCCCCTTCTTGAAGGACCCATGGTTTCCAGGCGGAGCTCTATGCTCGCTTGTCCCAGCCTTGTACTCTCATGCTATCGCCCCGGACCTCTCCACGGCGCAGGTGTTCGCCGCTAGCTTCGACGATGGGCTGGAGTCTTTCCAATGCGGCCACGACCCAGCGCGCCTGGTTGCTTCAAGCTATGGCTGACCACCCTCCATCTGCGGCCGTCGACCACTGCACCAAGAAAAGAAACGCATTCCTGTGCCCATCACAGCTCTACCACCTGTGCTGCTTCGATGGCGTGCTCGCCCCACAGGCGGCATTCGTCTGGGGATGCCGAGTGTTGTCTCGCGTTCATTTTTTTCACTTGGTTGCTCGTGTAGTGTCAAGTGCATACACGGGATGCTGATTTGCGCCTGGAATCTGTGGAAACATTTCAACGATATGGTCTTCAATGCTCCAAACACGCCGCTCTCCGGAATGGTTGCATGCTGCTGAGCCAATATAATGCCGCGCTCTGGAAAGCAAGGGATCGCCAGGGGGATGCTGACTTTTGGTTTCTATGTTTTGCTGCCCCTTAAACCCTCTCTCCCTCTATGTGAGATGCAAACCTCTCTGTACGCTCCGCCTTCTCACCGCCCCCATGTAAAACTCTGCCTGTATGGTAAAACACACATATGGAGTTTGGGCTTATATGAAATTCAGGTGGAATCCACCCCCCGGTGCGCAATGGAATTTCTATAAAAATGGCATTCGAACATACTGGAGTAGTTGACACTGGAGCGAAGGCCGGTCGAGGAGCAAACCTTGGCGGGAATGTGGGGCTGCCCGAACAGGATGACCCGACCATCCCAGGGCCATCGTTGATGCACCGGTTCTCCTACTGAAGTGAAAGGTAGAGGAAGAGAACGCCGTCGTCCATGGACATGTCGTGCTTCGCACAGAAAACCCCCAAATGGGGGTAAAAAACCTCCAGCCACTGAGGTTCCCAACAGCAGCGCATCCGACGGAATCCCCTCTGGTGGCGCAGTCGAACCCAGGACCAGTAGGTCCAGATACGGAGGCGGAGCCGGAGCGTCCGGCACTGCATTGGCCGGAGGACGCTGTCCGGTGCAGAAAGGGGACGACGCGCGGATGGACCTCATGAGGTCAATGCCGCTCTTGGTGAGGATGTCCACCCACGGTCTTGGATTGGGTTGCTGACAGCGATGATAGGGGTGAGGGGGCGGCACGGCGGTGGTCGTGCAAGTGGAGGAGAGCACGAACGGGCGGTGAGGGAGATGGTGCGAGAGCGGTGTGAATGATAGTGGAAGGTGACTGGAGAGAGGGAGGGGACTTATGAGACACCCTGCCCATCTCCCACACTTCCTAATGCGTGCAGAGGATGGGCACACGTGGCTTGAGTGAGCCTGGCTCGCCAAAAGCTGCAGATTCGGACGTTCCCTCATGGACAAGCCCATACCTGCTTTAAGTTATGTGCTGCCCAAGAAAGATGCAGGCTAGACAACCAAACAGCCCATATACATACCGCGCTGACCTGGTTGGTGTTGGGGATCGTTGCAGAAATTAAAAAAATTCTACGCATCACCAAGATCAATGTATGGAGAGACTAGCAAAGAGAGGGGAGTGCATCTTCATACCCTTGAAGATCGCGACACGGGAGCGTTGCAAGAACGCAGATGAAGGAGTCATACTCGTAGCGATTTAGATTGCGGTTGATTCCGATCTAAGCGCCGAACAACGGGGCCTCCACGTTCAACACACATGCGGCCCGGTGACGTCTCCCACGCCTTGATCTGGCAAGGAGAGAGGGAGAGGTTGGGGAAGACAACTCCAGCAGCAGCACGACGGTGTGGTGGTGTTGGAGCAGCGTGGTACTCCGGCAGGGCTTCGCCAAGCCCCCGCCCCCGGCCCAGGTACACATTCTTCCTGCTTTTGTCCAGGTATATATACTTTCAGTGTCATCTAAACAGTGCGTGCATGCGTGGTATCCCTTGTTTGTCTGTCCTGAAAGGTTACTGAGAGCGGGCCAATCGTTGATGGTTACAAACAGCAACGCGTGCAGGTTAAATTCCTCCTGTTTGTGCTCATCCCACATACGTACACCGTTTCCATTCCACAGCTGTAAAAGTTCTTCAACTAATGGCCTTAGGTATACATCAATGTCGTTGCCGGGTTGCTTAGGGCCTTGGATGAGAACTGGCATCATAATGAACTTTCGCTTCATGCACATCCAAGGAGGAAGGTTATACATACATAAAGTCACGGGCCAGGTGCTGTGATTGCTGCTCTGCTCCCCGAAAGGATTAATGCCATCCGCGCTTAAACCAAACCATACGTTCCTTGGGTCAGCTGCAAACTCAGCCCAGTACTTTCTCTCGATTTTTCTCCACTGCGACCCGTCAGCGGGTGCTCTCAACTTCCCATCTTTCTTACGGTCCTCACTGTGCCATCGCATCAACTTGGCATGCTCTTCGTTTCTGAACAGACGTTAACCGTGGTATTATAGGAGCATACCACATCACCTTCGCAGGAACCCTCTTCCTGGGGGGCTCGCCGTCAACATCACCAGGGTCATCTCGTCTGATCTTATACCGCAATGCACCGCATACCGGGCATGCATTCAGATCCTTGTACGCACCGCGATAGAGGATGCAGTCATTAGGGCATGCATGTATCTTCTGCACCTCCAATCCTAGAGGGCATACGACCTTCTTTGCTGCGTATGTACTGTCGGGCAATTCGTTATCCTTTGGAAGCTTCTTCTTCAATATTTTCAATAGCTTCTCAAATCCTTTGTCAGGCACAGCATTCTCTGCCTTCCACTGCAGCAATTCCAGTACGGTACCGAGCTTTGTGTTGCCATCTTCGCAATTGGGGTACAACCTTTTTTGTCATCCTCTAACATGCGATCGAACTGCAGCTTCTCCTTTTGACCTTCGCATTGCGTCCTTACATCGACTATGACCCGGCGGAGATCATCATCATCGGGCACTGGTTCCTCTTGATCTTCAGCAGCTTCCCCCCTTGCAGCATCATTGGGCACATCGTCTGGTTCCTCTTGATCTTCAGCAGCTTCCCCTGTTGCAGCATCACCGTATTCAGGGGGCACATAGTTGTCATCGTCCTCTTCTTCTTCGCCGTCTTCCATCATAACCCCCATTTCTCCATGCCTCATCCAAACATTATAGTGTGGCATGAAACCCTTGTAAAGCAGGTGGGCGTGAAGGATTTTCCGGTCAGAGTAAGACTTCGTATTCCCACATATAGGGCATGGACAACACATAAAACCATTCTGCTTGTTTGCCTCAGTCACTTCGAGAAAATCATGCACGCCCTTAATGTACTCGGAGGTGTGTATGTCACCGTACATCCATTGCCGGTTCATCTGCGTGCATTATATATAATTAAGTGTGTCAAAAACCATTACAGAACATCATGAATAGATAATTAAGTGACCAAATTAATAGAAGTTCATCATCACATTAGAACCAAAGTACATACATAGTTCTCATCTAACAACATATATATAGCTCTCCAGAGCATCTAATTAATTAAACCATACATTGAAACTATGTAAAACATTTCAATGCGAAAACAAATGCGATCATAATCGCAACCAAGGTAACAATTGCAACGGCATAATGATACCAAGCCTCGGTATGAATGACATATTTTCTAATCTTTCTAATCTTCAAGCGCATTGCATCCATCTTGATCTTGTGATCATCGACGACATCCGCAACATGCAACTCCAATATCATCTTCTCCTCCTCAATTTTTTTTATTTTTTCCTTGAAGTAATTGTTTTCTTCTTCAACTAAATTTAACCTCTCGATAATAGGGTCGGTTAGAATTTCCGGTTCAACCACCTCCTAGATAAATAAGATCTATGTCACGCTGGTCGGTATATTTGTCATAAACAATAAATGAATCAAATAGTTATAAAAAGATAATATATACCACATCCGAATCATAGACAGGATGAGGGTCGACGGGGGCGGATACCAAAACCATCGCACTATGTAATAAGAAGGAATAAAATAGTAAGAAAATTAGACAAGTATCTATCTAAAGTAAGAATTTTTTTCTTTCAAAAAGAAGATAAGAACAAGAGGCTCACCACGGTGGTGCCGGCGACAAGATCGGCGCGGGCGGTCGACGGCGGTGAAGACGGGAATGGGACGTGACGGGCCGCTAAACCTAGACAAATCTCGAGGAAAATGGAGCTTTGAGGTAGAGCTTCGAGAGGACAAAGCTTAACTAGTGTGGCTCGGGCATTTCATCGAACACCTCATGTGCATAGGAGGTGAGCTAGAGCACCAAAAAGCCCTCCCCTCGCCGGCCAGAGAAAAACAGAGCACTGGAGTGCTCTGCTCGTGGGCGAGGGATATATATAGGCACCTCATTGGTCCCGGTTCGTGGCATAAACCGGTACTAAATCCGGGCCTTCTGTCCCGGTTCATGCCAAGAACCGGGACCAATGGTTGTGGGCTAGGAGCGAGGACCATTAGTCCCGGTTCGTGGCTCGAACCGGGACAAATGGTTCCATACGAACCGGGACCAATGCCCACGAGGCCCCGGCCGGCCCCCTGGGCTCACGAACTGGGACGAATGCCCCCATGGGTCCCGGTTCGTGACTGAACCGGGGATAATGTGAAAACTGTCCTGTGACCTAAGCCCTGTTTTCTACTAGTGCGAGCCACCGGGAAGCCGCCACGACACTGGGAGGCCGTCACCATGCGTCGGGCCTCCCCACGCCGCCGCCCCCGGCCGGAGCAACGGCCACACCAGACCGCTGCCCTACAGGCGCCGCCCGGTGAGCTCCAAGCGCCGGAGCAGCCGGGCACACACCACCGAAGCCAAGCGCCGCCGGCCGACCCCCACTGCCAGATCTGCCCGGATCCAGCTGGAGGCCGTCCGCGCGCCACCTCCCGAGAAGGGAGCGCCGCAGCCACCCGCCGCGCGCGGATCCAGGACGCCGGCGCGCCGCCAGCAGCCAGCCACCCCGCCGCCCCGCGAGCCCACTGCTGCGCCCCACGGCTGCCCAGCGCCAGCACACCACGAGCAGAGGGGGAGAAGGGCCCCGCCGCCGCCGCGCCCACCGGGCTTTGCCCGGCCGAGCTCGCCGGCGGCGGCGGGGAGGAGGGGAGGGAGGTAGGGTCGGAGGGGAGGGGCGGCTAGGGTCCGCCCCCCCCCCCCCCCCCCCCGGCGCGCGCGGGCGCGTCACGGGAGGCGAGGGGAGGGGCCAATCCAGATGGGGACCGTTCGGAGATGTTTCACGTCCCCGCTTGGGAGTCTGATTCCGAATTCTCAACTTTCCATTTTGGCATCCTCTTTTCTTCAAAATTTCTGATCAAGCCAGCCAGCAATTGGGCCTATATTGGAACAGCCATGTCTGATCAAGTCAGCCAGCATCTTGCCGTGTAATTGTACCCTTGTGTTTGCTGCTTCATTCCTCTGCTCCGGACATCAAGTAAAGAAGAGCGTTCGGTTTCAGAACCTGAACCTGAACCTGCCTGACTGACTGACTGAGGTGTCATGGTCATTCAGTTTTGAGTCATTAGTATCACAACCACTTGAGTAGGGTTAGCTTAGTGCCTCAACAGACAAATAAACTGAACAAGATATGCTTATCACTAAATAGCAAGCTTAATCTTGGGAGCAAAATCGTAAAAACGAGTAGCTTTGATCAAATCTGTCCAGTGCTTGGATCCCTGGCGAGTTGATACATCATGATTTTCGCCTCTCATCTTGTCCAAACTCATCGAAGCGAAAAACATGGTCCGTGATGCTCTGTTTCTTTGATAAGTGCTATGTTTCTTCGTCAACAAGAATCTCAGCCACCTTGAATTGGTCCTTTCTTTGATTGACAGCCAGGGAAATAAATTCTTAATTCTTGCCTTTTTTTTGGGAGCATGCATGGCTGTTCCAGATGAAGGAACCTGCTGACTAAACATCAGCATGTTAGCATGTGGGTTTATGCGAGTGAGAGCAACGCAACTAGTACTTGAGTAGGGCTTATATAGTACTCCCTCCGTAAACAAATATAAGAGTGTTTAATTAGAGATCTGAACGCTCTTATATTTCTTTACAGAGGGAGTATAAACAAGCATCAATCAACAAACAAATATATTCTCATACGGCCAGGTGAGCAGCAATAAATACACGTACGTGCTCATACGATTTACAAGATATATACACGAGTACGTACATTCTTACTTGAGCATAGCGGCTGCCGACTGCAACTGTCTTATTATTACCAACCTTGAGGTGAAATTGTTCATCTCGACACACACACACACACGCGTACAAACAAAGCTAAGCTAGCTGCAAAAGAGGAGAGAGCTTCATCTTCAAATCATTAAAAAAATTATGTCCGCTGCTTCGCCACAGTGTAGTAACCAACCCAATTAAGCCATGGATGGATGATTTTTGCTTGTCACGTCGTACGTCCAAAGCTCGACGACTGATTTAGAATGCATCATGGTCAAAGGGATAATTATTATTATTTTTTGCGAGGGAATGCATCATGGATTGATAAGTTGAATACCCCCCAAACCCAAAAAGGGATAAGTAAGTTGATCCTGGCTAACCATCTTTCGCTGGCTTCTCTGCCAAGTGCATGGCACATAACATAAACATCCATGTGGCATTGCCACGTACGTGTACATGCATGGCCTATGCCGTCAAAGATTTCCCGTTGCTACCTACGATCCAAGGAACCAAACATAGCAGCAGCTAGCTAGGCTGGACGTTCCAGGATGACACTGTGGCGAATAATGCAGAATTTATCCAAAAGTAAAAGTTTGAATCATTTCTATTGGGACACTTTATCTGATAACCAAAGTAGAATAATGCAGCTTCCGCTGGCCGACGCCACGATGAATGGCGTAGTGTCTTGGGTTAATGATCCGGGCTGGGCTTGGCATAGTATCCGTGATTACAGAGACAAATAATGATTATCAGATAAACTGTCCCAATAGAAATAATTATCACACACACACACACACACACACACACATATATATATATATGACAAATATTTCCTACCACCAGTGATAGTTATCATCACTCGCGTTTTGTATGTTGTATGTAGTATCTGTCAAAACTGAGAGTATATATGTGTAGTATGTAGTATATAGCAATGTTTAAGTAGTATAGATACTAATTTTTTGATAGTATGTATTATATTTTGAGTATACTCTTTTTTACGTACAAATATGTATGTATTTCGTAAATATAACAAAACTATGGGCTCATATAAATTTTTTTCATGGAAACTTGCTTTGAAATATCTTAGATATATTATATAAACATATTGAGAATGGTAAATTAATATATATACTACTCCATATATATAATTTGGTATATACAGTTTCTGTTACAATTTGCAGATCATTACATGGAGGCATTAGGTGTAATGGTATTCTTCTTTGGGATTTATGACCCTGTTGAGCAAAAATCCCGCTATTTCCTCTTGAATTGTTCGTACGCGATCCGTTGGTAGGAGCTTGTCCCGCATCTCTGACATCTTTAAAGGAAGGAGATCAATATGAATGTATTAATTGTGTGTGTATATATAAGATAATGATATAAAAATTATGAAAAGTATTTTGGCAAACGCACCCAAATTTGTCTATCATCTTTGGTCCTTTCGGACGTCATAATGCGAATATTCTCGCAAACGTAGTACGCACATAAATTATTCCCCGACGCATGCCTCATGCCCTTTACAAGAATAGAATTCAATCAGATAATAATTAATCAAGCATGATAATGGTATCTTTCATTCTTAAGAAGTTCCTCCCCACTTCTATCAATTCTCTAAACATGTACACTATCCACGTCATCATAATGCCACCTCAGCGTTCAGTTGCAAATCCCAACCAATCGACACCAGCCCCTCTCGACCTCTCTCCTAGCGCTCTTCCCCTCATCATGAAAAAGAAAAATTCCACTGTCTGCCTACAACTACAGACTGCGGCAGATCCACTCCTCTCCCCTCGAGAAAATTACTAATTCCCATGCCTCAACTACAGACAGCGGCGGATCCTCTCCTCTCCGCTCGAGAAAATAACTAATTCCCCCTACCTCATGGTGATCCCCAGCAAATCTTCGTGTGAAGGTCGCCCCTCACGCACAACTACTAGCCGGCGATCCCCATCAAATCTCGTCTTGAATCCCGCTCCTCCCACATGGTCACCGGTCTTCATCGCCATCGACACCACCCTGGGCGCTAGGGCGCAGGCCCGACCTTGGTTCCATTGCCACGCAACCCGGCCCGGGTCGTCGAGGAGCAAGCCGATTCAACCCATGCGCATGTTTGTCGATCTCCTTAGGCATGCCCTTTGGATGCTGGGACTGGAGACACGGGCTGTCCGTTGTTTAGTGGCCGGCTGCCCAGATCCTTAGACCATCCGCTATTGTTCTGCTCCACGACCGTTGCCGGTGGCGAGGAGTCATAGGTTTTATCCTTAGATCATCCAACATGCACACACATCCCTGAATTTTAATTCTTTTTATGGTACGAGAACACATGCGGCCTGCATTGCGTCTTACATAGGTTTCATTATATGGTACGATAACACATACTTCATGCGCTTCACCCCTTTTTTTTACAACAATGAGCTAATCAAGTACAATAGACCATATATATTTTCATTTTCCTTTATTCTTAATCTGAATATTCACATTTCGTACAACCAAGTCTCATTCAGGTATATTGCCACCAATTCCCGCAGCAACGGGCGGGGAATTATCTAGTTAAAACTAGAATTAAAGAGATGCACGGACGTAGCTAGTTAGTACTACTTAATTAGCCTGGGTCGCACCCATTTCAGCTGTTGTTTCCATGGGCCTTAAACCTCTTTGATGAACTTTTGCCAAGTCCTGCCCGTCAGCAAAGAAAATGAATAAAAGAGTTATTAATTAGTTGATATCAGGAAATGAACTAAAGAGGCAGACATAGTACGATAATGATTGAAATTACCTGTCGACCATCCCCCTCATGATTGAGTATTCTTTAGTTTCTTTAAGTAGCAGTCCAGTATTTCAACTTATCCCTCATCAACTTCAATGATTAGCAGGATCCAGTGGAAATTGCATGCGCACACGTTTGTATAATTAAGCGGGCATGTGCATAACTCATCAATTAAAGAGAGAGAAAAAGTCATCTAGCTACTAGCTATGGACCCGTAGGTTTGTGAAAAATTACAAAGGGAGTAGCTTTGTAATTTGGAGACATAGTCTAAAGCCTAACCTTGAAATGCCAAACCCAGCCCAGCCTGGCCCACTACCCAAAGAAAAAGCGTATTTCATATTGAAAAATAATGAAAAGCTATTTTCGGGGTCAAATAGTACTACATTACACCTATTTACATATTATGAAATAAAAATACATGGAGGTTGGCATTTTTAAATATTATTACGAATTTTCAAATCGGCCGACTTTTCTCAAACACTGACCGGGTTTTGAAGCTTGTTTATTTTATATTTTATATATATTTATTTTATTATTTTAAAATGTTCAGTGTGCATTTTAGAATTGTTTAATGTGTATTAAAATTTCACTGGATATTTAAAAGAAATCTCACTGTGTATAAAAAAATATTCATTATTTCATTTAAAAATTTGTGTCGAAAAAATCTTGGTCGCATATTAAGAAATGTTAAGCTTATATTAAAAACAATTGAGTGTGTAATTGAAAAAATGTTCATGAATAGTTTTTGAATTAGTGAGCATTACTGGAATATGTGAACTTTTTTTGATCATTTTTTGACGTCGCGAAGATTCTTTGAGAAAAAAAATAAAACCAGACTTGAACTATTCTGAATATCAATGCATGGAAACTCAGAAGAAGCTCCTACGCTATGGTGTTATTACTAGGACGTCCATTGGCGTGAAGCCGCGAACTGTAGGCGGCCGCTAGGTATTGCCCATAACGAGCGATACATATATAGCATCGCTCAACCGTGATGTACACATTCAGCTCCACAACCCAAGGAAAGTTGTCCACGTATTCAAGGAGCACAATGCAACAACGGGGCGAGGAGGAACAAATGGGACCCACACCAGCTACCTGCAAAAGAGAAGCCCATCTTAGTCTTGTTACTTCTCACATCAACGCCCCCGTACCAAACTCAAACTCAAACCGTACAAATCAGCAGCCAAAAGATTACATATTTTTTTTCAACTGCATGCTTAAACTGAGCGGAAATAAAAATTTCCAATCTATTCATCTTCAATCATGGCAGTACAACGAACACCAGAAATAAAAATTACATCCAAATCCGTAGACCACCTAGCGACGACAACAAGCACCGAAGCGAGCCGAAGGCGCGCCGCCGTCATCGTCCCTCCATTGCCGGAGCCGGACACAACTTATTGTAGTAGACAGTCGGAAAGTCCTCGTGCTAAGGCCCCATGGGACCAGCACCCCATAACAGCAACCGCCGCCGATGAAAAATAACATAGATCGGTCCTGAACAAGGGCACGAGGCAAAGCAGTTGGGGCACCTAAACAGGCTCAGCGGCAAACTAATTATCTCTGGTCTCCAAAGTGTTGAAAGCAGAGAGGAAGCTATTGAAGTCGATCTAGCTGCCAAGAAACGGCTCACAGATCTAACACTGGAATTCAGTGGAAGTTCAGAAGTTGCTGCAGAGGTACTTGAGGGCCTTTGTCCTCCCGTGGGGCTTGAAAAACTGACAATCGATGACTACGAAGCTTACGTATACCGAAACTGGAAGCTAATCCGTTGCAAAAAACACCGCTTTTTCACTAAATCTTTTGCAGTAAGCATTGATCATCGACAGATTGGCGACTTGGTGGTTTTCTGCAAACCTAGCCGCAAATGTGGTAGTTTTGTGCAATTGACTTCTCTAGGTGCAATGATGGGTTTATGCAGTCTTGTCAAACTGCTGGACATCCAAACTGGCAAAAGATTCAACACATCGGGTACAAAAGTTTTTTATGTGACCCCACAAGTAAGAACAGAGTACCCTTTATTTTGTTGCCTTATGTTTTCCGTTTGGAGTGTTACGCTTGCTTCAGGAAGTAGAAGTAGTTACGTTTGCTAATACATATACTATATGTTTGCCTGGCAGACTAGAATTTGAATTTGGTCTGCTAATACATATACTATATGTTTGCCTGGCAGACTAGAATTTGAATTTGGTCTGACGAGGGCTTGGTTGGCATGACGGTATTATGAGTTGCTTGATGTAATTTGCGCTCGTCTCGCTTTCTTCACCACAACTCCTCTCCACACTGGACTCTCTTCTGCCATCCGCCTCTGCTTGAATTTGGCAGTTTTCAAAAGTTATTTTGTCCCATTTCCGTTTTTGTATTTTGTACTCCCTCCGTTCCCAAATATAAGTCTTTCTAGAGATTCCAACAAGTGACTACATACGGAGCAAAATGAGTGAATCTACATTCTAAAATATGTCTACATACATCCATATGTCGTGGTCCATTTAAAATGTCTAAAAAGACTTATATTTAGAAACGGAGGGAGTATGTTATATAAACAGTGCATGTTCCTGAATCTGTATCATGTGATCCCTGACGTAAACAGGGCGATTTTTTTTTTTTTTACAATCCAAACATACTGTCTTCCGGAATATATCGATGCCTTGTTGGAGTCTTGAGGATGCCTTTGTTGATAGACCTACTTATACATTACCATTACTGTCTTCCTTTCTGGCGGACCCAAACTGAAGATGCATTCCAACAATCCATGTCCTTAATTTCAGTGCCAAAACATGTGATAAGTACAAATGGTAATGCAAAAGGAGTATTGTGCTCCTTGAAGAATTCCAATCAAGTACAGTACCATCTTTAACATTTCACCACAATATATAAGGACCTGACATGAGCCTTCAATTTTTTTTGAAAAGGAGGATTTCCCTCGGCCTCTGCATCAAAATGATGCATGCAGCCATTTTATTGATCTGAAGTTCCATAACAAGGTCTCAAGTTGAAAAAAGCTCACAGACATGAGCCTTCAAGGTTCAGAGTTTTTTCATTTTGGTACATGTTTCTCTCTGCTTCTTGCTTCTGCACACACCAAATCGCTTCAGACCAATGCATCATCATTTCAGGCAACAAGGCGTTTCCAGCTAGCCACAGATATGATTTAATAGCTTAAGTTAGTGACACAAAATGCTTCAGGTAGTGTCATCACACATACTGGAGATGAAGTGAAAGAGGTGTATGTATGCCTATGCTCTGCTTTTCCACTACTACATGTCATGCTCTGCTTTTCCTCAACAACCAATCGATCTGTTGAGCTCCACCTCCCAATCAGGCTATGAAATATACTCTACTCTGCCCAAAATTGTATTATAAACATTAGATTAGAAAGTGTTGTCTTGGTCCTCATGTACGTGTTTGCGGAGAAATAATCTGCTTTGCCGATAATACAGCCTGTTTATAACACAATTTTTTTCTTCCCAAATTTAATTAGAAAGGAGCTCTACTCTTTAGAAATCAAACCTTGGGGTGCTGCACCTCTGTAGCGTGGCAGCCCCGGGGCCCGCACCCAGCAATGCAGTGCCTCAGAGCTAGGCGCCACACATGTAATGTGCAGCGCCTAGCCCGTAGGCGTTGCACATTGACTTAGATGCAGCCACCGCGCGCTAGCCCTCCCCCACCCACCCCATTCTTCAGCAGTTACAGAAGCATATTATGTGCTGGTCAAGCTAAGAGCCAATGACATGTTGCTCCCAGGGCCAATTTGAAGGGCTATATATTTGCAGGGAGGAAAGCTTGAAATCTGCAAGGAAGCTCCTGAAACAAACACATACGGAGCACCAAACTGATTGATTACAGATACAGTCAATACATCATGATTTTCGCTTCTCACGTTGTCCAAACTCATTGCCGCACCTACTAATTCATCATGTCAAGCGGTTCAGATTGCCGCACCACATCGCAGCAAAAAACGTGGTCTCCAATGCTCTTGTTTCTTCAGCAAGAGTCCCAGGTTTAGATCCTTTGTTTGAGGGAAAGAAATTCTTGCCTTTTTTAGGAGCATATGCCAAACCAATTCTTGTGCCTTTTCAGGAGCATGAGCATGGTTAGTTGTTCCACAAGAAGGAAGCTGCTTCCAATCATCCATCAGCATGAAGTAGTATATTTCATAGCCTGATTGTTCATAATCAGACAAACAAATACTCCTATATTTGATCAACAGACAAATATAAGCACATAGGCTTATACTCTACTCTGAAGGAGTATCTAATCTAATGTTTATAATACAATTTTGGCAACAAAACGGCCTGAACTGAACAAACAAATACTCCTATATTTGATCGACAGACAAATATAAGCACAATTTTTGGTCTACGAGGGTACGTGGACACACTCTCCCCGCTCGTTGATATGCTTCTCTTAGATAGATCTTGCGTAATCGTACTTTTTTAAAAAAATACTACGTTCCCCAACAGATCATGTTTTGCTCGTGGAAGAGGTTTAGTCAACGGATCTGCGACATTCAGATCCGTATGTACTTTACAAATATCGATGTCTCCATCTTGAATATATTCACGAATGGAGTTGAAGCGGCGCTTGATGTGCCTGATCTTCTTGTGAAACCTAGGCACATATGTTTAGATCCTTAATGATAGTGTGGTGAAGCTAGTAGTGTTGATTACTCCTTATAGTTGATGCTAGTTAGTTTATTCGGTGGAAGATCATATGTTCAGATCATTAATGATCTTAAGGGCATTAGTCCCACTCTATGCCAGCACAAAATTAATTTGGAGCATGATGCTAAACCAGTTGTTGATCACCCGCGACGGTTAAATCCCAAGATGAAAGAAGTGGTAAGAAATGAAATACTAAAACTTCTGGAGGTAGGTATAATTTATCCTATTGCTAATAGTAGATGGGTAAGTCCTGTTCATTGTGTCCCTAAGAAGGGAGGTATTACTGTTGTTCCTAATGATAAGAATGAATTGATTCCACAAAGAATTGTTACAGGTTATAGAATGGTAACTGATTTTCGCAAATTAAACGAAGATATTAGAAAAGATCACTACCCTCTACCTTTTATTGATCAAATGCTAGAAAGACTACCCAAACATACACATTTTTGCTTTCTAGATGGTTATTCTGGTTTTTCTCAAATACCTGTGTCAATATATGATCAGGAGAAGACCACTTTTACTTTCCCTTTCGGTACCTTTGCTTATAGACGTATGCCTTTTGGTTTATGCAATGCACCTGCTACCTTTCAAAGATGTATAACTGCTATATTCTCTGATTTTTGTGAAAAGATTGTTGAGGTTTTCATAGATGATTTCTTCGTTTACGAAACTTCTTTTGATGATTTCTTAAGCAACCTTGATCGAGTTTTGCAGAGATGTGAAGAAACTAATCTTGTCTTGAATTGGGGGAATTGCAACTTTCTGCAAAACTCGATCAAGGTTGCTTCACATCTCTGCAAAAGTATTGTCTTGGGGCATAAAATTTATGAAGGAGGTATTGAAGTTGATAAAGCTAAAGTAGATGCTATTGAAAAGATGTCGTGTCCTAAAGATATCAAAGGTATAAGAAGTTTCCTTGGTCATGTTGGTTTCTATAGAAGGTTTATTAAAGACTTCTTTATAATTTGTAGGTCTCTCACTAATCTGTTGCAAAAAGATGTTCCTTTTGTTTTTGATAATGATTGTGTAGAAGCATTTGAAATACTTAAGAAAGGGAGCTGAGAACCCCATTGCAGACAACTTGTCTAGGTTAGAGAATGTTCTTGATGACCCACTGCCTATTGATGATAGTTTTCCTGATGAACAATTAGCTGTCATAAATGCTTCTCGTAATACTCCATGGTATGCTGATTATGCTAATTACATTGTTGCTAAATTTATACCACCTAGTTTCACATGCCAGCAAAAGAAAAAGTTTTTGTATGATTTAAGACATTAATTTTGGGATGACCCACACCTTTATAAAGAAGGAGTAGATGGTGTTATTAGACATTGTGTACCTGAGCATAAAGATGAACAGATCCTACGCAAGTGCCACTCCGAGTCTTACGGAGGACACCATGCTGGAGAAAGAACTGCACACAAGGTATTGCAATCCGGTTTTTACTGGCCTACCCTCTTCAAGGACACTTGTAAGTTTGTCTTGTCTTGTGATGAATGCCAGAGAATTCGCAATATTAGTAGACGTCAGGAAATGCCTATGAATTATTCACTTGTTATTGAACCAATTGATGTTTGGGGCTTTGATTGTATGGGACCTTTTCCTTCCTCTAATGGTTAAACAAATATTTTAGTTGCTGTTGATTACGTTACTAAGTGGGTAGAAGCTATTCCAACTAGTAGTGTTGATCATAACACTTCTATTAAGATGCTTAAAGAAGTTATTTTTTCGAGGTTTGGAGCCCCTAGATATTTAATGACTGATGGTGGTTCACATTTTTTTCATGGTGCTTTCCATAAAATGCTTGCTAAATATGATGTTAACCATAGAATTGCATCTCCATAGCATCCTCGGTCTAGTGGTCAAGTAGAATTGAGCAATAGAGAGATTAAATTGATTTTGCAAAAGACTGTTAATAGATCTAGAAAGAATTGGTCTAAGAAACTTGATGATGCATTATGGGCTTATAGAACTGCTTATAAGAACCCTATGGGTATGTCCCCATATAAAATGGTTTATGGAAAGGCTTGTCACTTACCTATTGAACTAGAACATAAAGCTTATTAGGCTATAAACTCTGAAACCCTTTCGGTGACCCCGCAACGCTTCATGTTCCTCTTGAAACTATTTCGAGTATTATGAAACTATTTCACAAATAAATTCTCATTGCCCCCGTCCTACTAACACACCGATGATCATAATTACCTTAAACTTGTGACCCTGTAGGTTTGGTAAATCATAACATGAACAAAACCCTTTGTTCAATGACCGATAGCTGAACCGTGGACATCCATATCAATCCGTATGATTACACAAATGACATTTGAGTGAACCTTTGGTTATCATGTGCTATTCCCTTTGATTCGCGGTACTTTAAAAAACCCGAGGTGAGATATATCGGTGTCCTCTTTAGTCATACACATGCTCACTATACCAGTCTCTCGTTGCCGGTTTTGTTCTTCTTTCTCGTTGATGTGTTCCAGCATCCCCTTGACATTGTCACCTGTGTCTGGCCAGACGATGATGGATGCCGTCACACCGAGAGGGCCCTAAGAATATCTCTCCATCGTCAGAGGAGCAACTTCCACTCTCAAGCTATCTAGTTCCATGTCAAATTTTTCGATGAACCTATAAGTTGTCGTTATGATTACCATGTTACCGATGATGTTTGAGCAACCCCCAAGTTCATCGTATGATAAGAAGTGACTATGATACTCTCATGGTCTAAGAAACTAAAACACATGTTAGCACTCCATATTATAACAATTGACTTCGGGCGATATTATCTCAAAGTATAACAACCATGTTTGGGTCGATTCAATATGATCATTCTTCTAACGTCATACTCTCATTGTTATTTTGAGACTATCGTTACACTTAACGATATCTCAAGATCCAGAAGACGTGATCACTTATACTTGTGAGCTGCATTGGGATTTCTTCAAAGAGGAGAGGATGAAGGAGTATAGTAGAGATAAGTATTTCCCTCAGTTAAGAATCAAGGTTATCAATCGAGTAGGAGAACCACACAAAAACTCATTAGCAGCACCTGCACACAAAAATAAATACTTGCACCCAACGCGAACAAGGGGGTTATCAATCCCCTCGGCGGTTGCTTGCAAGGATTAAATCTCATAGTGGTAGATAGATAATATAAATTGCAAAACAAAATAAAAGAAATAAAATTGCAGCAAGGAATTTTTTTATATATGATAAAAGTAGAGCTGAGGGCCATAGTTTTCACTAGACTTCTCTCTCGGACATAAAGCATACGGTGGATGAACAAATTACTGTGGGGCAATTGATAGAAAAGTGCATAGTGATGACGATATCCAAGGCAATGATCACGTCTGAGACTCAATTAATATTACTTCTGCCTGTATCATCGACCGCTATCCAGCATGCATCTTGGGTATTAAGCTATAAAAACGAAGTAATGCCTTAAGAAAGATGACATGATGTAGATAAAGTAAACCCAAGCAATATGAATAAACCCCATCTTTTTATCCTTAATGGGAACAATATAAATACGTGTGATGTCCCTTTCTGTCACTGGGATTGAGCATTGCACGATTGAACCCATCACAAAGCATCTCTCCCATTGCAAAATAAATCAATCTAGTTGGCCAAATCAAACGAAGAGATCGGGGAGAAATACAAAGCTATAATAATCATGCATAAAAGAATTCAGAGAAGACTCAGTTAATATTCATAGATAATCTCATCATAAATCCACAATTCATCGGATCCCAACAAACACACTGCAAAAAAAGATTACATTGAATAGAACTCCAATAGCATCGAGGAGAACATTGTATTGAAGATCAAAGAGAGGAAAAAAGCCATCTAACTACTCGTAGGTCTGTGGTGAATTACAAAGAGAGTAGCTTTGTAATTTGGAGACATACTCTAAAGCCTAACCTTGAAATGCCAAACCCAGCCCAGCCTGGCCCACTACCCTAAGAAAAAGCCTATTTCATATTGAAAAATAATGAAAACCTATTTTCGGGGCGAAATAATACTACATTACACCTATTTACATATTATGAAAAATACATGGTGATTGGGATTTTTAAATATGATTACGAAGTTTCAAATCGACCGACTTCTCTCAAACACTAACCGGGTTTTGAAGCTTGCATAATCTTCTGACAGATTCTGCTATTTTTCTCTTATATTTTATATTTATTTTATTATTTTAAAATGTTCAATGTGCATTTCAGAATTGTTTAATGTGTATTAAAAAGTTCACTGGATATTTAAAATAAATTTCACTGTGTATAAAATAAGTTCATTAGTTTGTTTAAAAACTTGTGTAGTGTACTCTCGAAAAAATGTCCGTCGCATATTAAGAAATGTTAAGCTTATATTAAAAACAATTCAGTGTGTAATTGAAAAAATGTTCATGAATAGTTTTTGAATTAGTGAGCATTATTGGAACATGGAACTTTTTTTAAAATTTGTGAACTTTCATCAACTTTTTTTGATTTTGTAAACATTTTTTGACATCGCAAAGATTTTTTGAGAAAAAGAATATAACCAGAATTCAACTATACTGAATATCTTTTTTTTTTTGCGGGTGAACTATACTGAATATCAATGCATGGAAACTCAGAAGAAGCTCCTATGCTATGTTGTTACTAGGACGTCCATTGGCATGAAGCCGCGAACTGTAGGCGGCCGCTAGGTATTGCTCATAACAAGCAATACATAGCATCGCTCAATCGAGATGTGCTGGGGAGTGAAACCGAGGGATGCGGTCTGGGCTTGGTGTGGCACTTGGGCCCGTATGCATTTATGGCTCCATCGATTTGCCGCCTCTGTAGTTGCTCTGCTCTGAAGTAAAGAAGACCGTGTGCCGTTCAGTCAGTTTCAGAACCTGATTCATAAGTAGATTGTGGCTCCATTTATAAGGCATTTAGTACTCCCTCCGTTTATTTTTATAAGACATTTTAGACAGTTTGCTTTGTACTCCCTCTATTATTTATTATTTTGGGCCGGTTAGGCTTTTGGTTGGTGTTGTACTAAGACTTATGTCATGTTACGCTGCCTGTTGAGAACTTTATTAAGTTAAAGCCGGACGCATCTGGCGTCTTCGTTTAAAAAAAACAGTGTCTGAATATCTAAAACGTCTTATAAAAATGAACGGAGATAGTATTAGCGTTTAGATCATTATTTTAGTATTTTAAATGCTCTTATATTAGTTTACCGAGGGAGTAGTAGTTTCACCTCCTTTGTGAAAAAGAAGAAGAAAAGTTAACTAATTTGCCTAGTGTAGGACCGCCAAACATATTTGGAGTATACGGACCGAC
Source organism: Triticum aestivum (assembly GCF_018294505.1). Classification (NCBI taxonomy): domain Eukaryota; kingdom Viridiplantae; phylum Streptophyta; class Magnoliopsida; order Poales; family Poaceae; genus Triticum; species Triticum aestivum. The sequence goes on from NC_057799.1 coordinate 656,147,222, forward strand.
GACTCCACCGTCGCGGGCAAAGAGAAGAAGGGCAGCATCCTCAGGCAGGTCTGATACATGTTATTTGATTTGATTTGATCACAATACATGTTGCCGTGTAGTGTAAAAAATGCTCTTATATTATGGGACAGAGGGAGTAGCATGTAACAGTCAGAGGAACACAAGTAGAGTAGTTGTGTACGGCTAGAGGCTGCACAGATATGTAGCCTCAGTAAACAGATGTGTTAGCAGAGCAGAGAAACGAAAAGCATAGAGAAGCTACTTGCATTTCAACAACCCTTGTCACGTCAAGTACCAAACTGAAACTCTTTTGTGTGCTCAAAATGATATTGACCCATTCCATTTCCAGGTGAGCAGCAATACTTCTGTACGTACACTTTTGTGTGCTCAAAATTATCGAGAAATACAAAGAGTATACTCTCTTCTTACAGGCGAAATTGTTCATCTCGTCTGACAGTTCACAGCATATATCAAGGTGGCATTGTCTGGGAGCTCAGGCGGTAGTTCGTCTTGGGCTTGAGCTTGAGCTTGGACCCAATCGAATCCAACTCCATTTATTCAGAGTTAATCGCCAACTGCAACCAACCGTCTTGAGATTCAGATTTTTGCAGAGCACGCATGCAACATCAAGACCAGGAGAAACATCAGCTACCTGCAAAAAACAAGCCCACACTTGTTAGTCTTAGTCTTACTTGTCACAACAACACCACCTTAATTACATTACCAAACACAAACGAAACTGAACAAATGTAATTAATCTACTGACGCATGCAGCTGAGCAGCAATACTATATATGCTCCCTCTCAAACCATCCAAGAAATTTACGTACAGGTGAAATTAATTGTTGATCTCGTCGTCACTGCGTTCAAAGCTGCATGCCCACCTGATTATAACAAGGTCTTCTGGGAGCTCCGGCGGCACTTCGTCTTGGGCTTGTAGATACCCCTTGGCCTTGGGCATCTGGTCCAGCAACCTCCCAGTGTTCCCAATCCAGCTCCATGCTGTCCAGCGCCTGCACACCCTGCAGCAGCTTCAGTTTTGGGCAATTGTAGATGTGGACCTTCCGCACCTTGGCGAGGCCGCTGATCCGCTTCATCTCAGGGCATTCAGCTCCACAACCCAAGGAAAGTTGTGCACATATTCTAGGAACGTGAGATCCTGTAGGCGCATGGTTCTCAGATTGTAGCTGCGGTTACTAGCAAGTCCTGGAGGAAGGTGTTTCAGCTTGCAGTTCACGATTGCAAGAAGCTCCAGAGCTGACATGGCTATGACTTTGCTCTGCTCCTCCTCCGCCTCCCACTCCCACTCCTTGCATCCGGACAGCCCACTCAACATCAATTCTCTAAGACTTGCAAATGCGACACCCCTTGCTGCAACATGGGTCTGGAAGTCAGGCCCGACATGCTCGATGGCTGGAGAATGCTTGATCAGTATTTATTATTACAGGCGAAATTATCGAGAAATACAAAGAGTATACTCTCTTATTACAGGCGAAATTGTTCATCTCGTCTGACAGTTCACAGCGTATATCAAGGTGGCATTGTCTGGGAGCTCAGGCGGTAGTTCGTCTTGGGCTTGAGCTTGAGCTTGGACCCAATCGAATCCAACTCCATTTATTCAGAGTTAATCGCCAACTGCAACCAACCGTCTTGAGATTCGGATTTTTGCAGAGCACGCATGCAACATCAAGACCAGGAGAAACATCAGCTACCTGCAAAAAACAAGCCCACACTTGTTAGTCTTAGTCTTACTTGTCACAACAACACCACCTTAATTACATTACCAAACACAAACGAAACTGAACAAATGTAATTAATCTACTGACGCATGCAGCTGAGCAGCAATACTATATATGCTCCTTCTCAAACCATCCAAGAAATTTACATACAGGTGAAGTTAATTGTTGATCTCGTCGTCACTGCGTTCAAAGCTGCATGCCCACCTGATTATAACAAGGTCTTCTGGGAGCTCCGGCGGCACTTCGTCTTGGGCTTGTAGATACCCCTTGGCCTTGGGCATCTGGTCCAGCAACCTCCCAGTGTTCCCAATCCAGCTCCATGCTGTCCAGCGCCTGCACACCCTGCAGCAGCTTCAGTTTTGGGCAATTGTAGATGTGGACCTTCCGCACCTTGGCGAGGCCGCTGATCCGCTTCATCTCAGGGCATTCAGCTCCACAACCCAAGGAAAGTTGTGCACATATTCTAGGAACGTGAGATCCTGTAGGCGCATGGTTCTCAGATTGTAGCTGCGGTTACTAGCAAGTCCTGGAGGAAGGTGTTTCAGCTTGCAGTTCACGATTGCAAGAAGCTCCAGAGCTGACATGGCTATGACTTTGCTCTGCTCCTCCTCCGCCTCCCACTCCCACTCCTTGCATCCGGACAGCCCACTCAACATCAATTCTCTAAGACTTGCAAATGCGACACCCCTTGCTGCAACATGGGTCTGGAAGTCAGGCCCGACATGCTCGATGGCTGGAGAATGCTTGATCAGTATTTATTATTACAGGCGAAATTATCAAGAAATACAAAGAGTATACTCTCTATTACAGGCGAAATTGTTCATCTCGTCTGACAGTTCACAGCGTATATCAAGGTGGCATTGTCTGGGAGCTCAGGCGGTAGTTCGTCTTGGGCTTGAGCTTGAGCTTGGACCCAATCGAATCCAACTCCATTTATTCAGAGTTAATCGCCAACTGCAACCAACCGTCTTGAGATTCAGATTTTTGCAGAGCACGCATGCAACATCAAGACCAGGAGAAACATCAGCTACCTGCAAAAAACAAGCCCACACTTGTTAGTCTTAGTCTTACTTGTCACAACAACACCACCTTAATTACATTACCAAACACAAACGAAACTGAACAAATGTAATTAATCTACTGACGCATGCAGCTGAGCAGCAATACTATATATGCTCCTTCTCAAACCATCCAAGAAATTTACGTACAGGTGAAATTAATTGTTGATCTCGTCGTCACTGCATTCAAAGCTGCATGCCCACCTGATTATAACAAGGTCTTCTGGGAGCTCCGGCGGCACTTCGTCTTGGGCTTGTAGATACCCCTTGGCCTTGGGCATCTGGTCCAGCAACCTCCCAGTGTTCCCAATCCAGCTCCATGCTGTCCAGCGCCTGCACACCCTGCAGCAGCTTCAGCTTTGGGCAATTGTAGATGTGGACCTTCCGCACCTTGGCGAGGCCGCTGATCCGCTTCATCTCAGGGCATTCAGCTCCACAACCCAAGGAAAGTTGTGCACATATTCTAGGAGCGTGAGATCCTGTAGGCGCATGGTTCTCAGATTGTAGCTGCGGTTACTAGCAAGTCCTGGAGGAAGGTGTTTCAGCTTGCAGTTCACGATTGCAAGAAGCTCCAGAGCTGACATGGCTATGACTTTGCTCTGCTCCTCCTCCGCCTCCCACTCCCACTCCTTGCATCCGGACAGCCCACTCAACATCAATTCTCTAAGACTTGCAAATGCGACACCCCTTGCTGCAACATGGGTCTGGAAGTCAGGCCCGACATGCTCGATGGCTGGAGAATGCTTGATCAGTATTTATTATTACAGGCGAAATTATCGAGAAATACAAAGAGTATACTCTCTTCTTACAGGCGAAATTGTTCATCTCGTCTGACAGTTCACAGCATATATCAAGGTGGCATTGTCTGGGAGCTCAGGCGGTAGTTCGTCTTGGGCTTGAGCTTGAGCTTGGACCCAATCAAATCCAACTGCATTTATTCAGAGTTAATCGCCAACTGCAACCAACCGTCTTGAGATTCAGATTTTTGCAGAGCACGCATGCAACATCAAGACCAGGAGAAACATCAGCTACCTGCAAAAAACAAGCCCACACTTGTTAGTCTTAGTCTTACTTGTCACAACAACACCACCTTAATTACATTACCAAACACAAACGAAACTGAACAAATGTAATTAATCTACTGACGCATGCAGCTGAGCAGCAATACTATATATGCTCCTTCTCAAACCATCCAAGAAATTTACGTACAGGTGAAATTAATTGTTGATCTCGTCGTCACTGCATTCAAAGCTGCATGCCCACCTGATTATAACAAGGTCTTCTGGGAGCTCCGGCGGCACTTCGTCTTGGGCTTGTAGATACCCCTTGGCCTTGGGCATCTGGTCCAGCAACCTCCCAGTGTTCCCAATCCAGCTCCATGCTGTCCAGCGCCTGCACACCCTCCAGCAGCTTCAGCTTTGGGCAATTGTAGATGTGGACCTTCCGCACCTTGGCGAGGCCGCTGATCCGCTTCATCTCAGGGCATTCAGCTCCACAACCCAAGGAAAGTTGTGCACATATTCTAGGAGCGTGAGATCCTGTAGGCGCATGGTTCTCAGATTGTAGCTGCGGTTACTAGCAAGTCCTGGAGGAAGGTGTGTCAGCTTGCAGTTCACGATTGCAAGAAGCTCCAGAGCTGACATGGCTATGACTTTGCTCTGCTCCTCCTCCGCCTCCCACTCCCACTCCTTGCATCCGGACAGCCCACTCAACATCAATTCTCTAAGACTTGCAAATGCGACACCCCTTGCTGCAACATGGGTCTGGAAGTCAGGCCCGACATGCTCGATGGCTGGAGAATGCTTGATCAGTATTTATTATTACAGGCGAAATTATCGAGAAATACAAAGAGTATACTCTCTTATTACAGGCGAAATTGTTCATCTCGTCTGACAGTTCACAGCGTATATCAAGGTGGCATTGTCTGGGAGCTCAGGCGGTAGTTCGTCTTGGGCTTGAGCTTGAGCTTGGACCCAATCGAATCCAACTGCATTTATTCAGAGTTAATCGCCAACTGCAACCAACCGTCTTGAGATTCAGATTTTTGCAGAGCACGCATGCAACATCAAGACCAGGAGAAACATCAGCTACCTGCAAAAAACAAGCCCACACTTGTTAGTCTTAGTCTTACTTGTCACAACAACACCACCTTAATTACATTACCAAACACAAACGAAACTGAACAAATGTAATTAATCTACTGACGCATGCAGCTGAGCAGCAATACTATATATGCTCCTTCTCAAACCATCCAAGAAATTTACGTACAGGTGAAATTAATTGTTGATCTCGTCGTCACTGCATTCAAAGCTGCATGCCCACCTGATTATAACAAGGTCTTCTGGGAGCTCCGGCGGCACTTCGTCTTGGGCTTGTAGATACCCCTTGGCCTTGGGCATCTGGTCCAGCAACCTCCCAGTGTTCCCAATCCAGCTCCATGCTGTCCAGCGCCTGCACACCCTGCAGCAGCTTCAGCTTTGGGCAATTGTAGATGTGGACCTTCCGCACCTTGGCGAGGCCGCTGATCCGCTTCATCTCAGGGCATTCAGCTCCACAACCCAAGGAAAGTTGTGCACATATTCTAGGAGCGTGAGATCCTGTAGGCGCATGGTTCTCAGATTGTAGCTGCGGTTACTAGCAAGTCCTGGAGGAAGGTGTTTCAGCTTGCAGTTCACGATTGCAAGAAGCTCCAGAGCTGACATGGCTATGACTTTGCTCTGCTCCTCCTCCGCCTCCCACTCCCACTCCTTGCATCCGGACAGCCCACTCAACATCAATTCTCTAAGACTTGCAAATGCGACACCCCTTGCTGCAACATGGGTCTGGAAGTCAGGCCCGACATGCTCGATGGCTGGAGAATGCTTGATCAGTATTTATTATTACAGGCGAAATTATCGAGAAATACAAAGAGTATACTCTCTTCTTACAGGCGAAATTGTTCATCTCGTCTGACAGTTCACAGCATATATCAAGGTGGCATTGTCTGGGAGCTCAGGCGGTAGTTCGTCTTGGGCTTGAGCTTGAGCTTGGACCCAATCAAATCCAACTGCATTTATTCAGAGTTAATCGCCAACTGCAAACCAACCGTCTTGAGATTCAGATTTTTGCAGAGCACGCATGCAACATCAAGACCAGGAGAAACATCAGCTACCTGCAAAAAACAAGCCCACACTTGTTAGTCTTAGTCTTACTTGTCACAACAACACCACCTTAATTACATTACCAAACACAAACGAAACTGAACAAATGTAATTAATCTACTGACGCATGCAGCTGAGCAGCAATACTATATATGCTCCTTCTCAAACCATCCAAGAAATTTACGTACAGGTGAAATTAATTGTTGATCTCGTCGTCACTGCATTCAAAGCTGCATGCCCACCTGATTATAACAAGGTCTTCTGGGAGCTCCGGCGGCACTTCGTCTTGGGCTTGTAGATACCCCTTGGCCTTGGGCATCTGGTCCAGCAACCTCCCAGTGTTCCCAATCCAGCTCCATGCTGTCCAGCGCCTGCACACCCTCCAGCAGCTTCAGCTTTGGGCAATTGTAGATGTGGACCTTCCGCACCTTGGCGAGGCCGCTGATCCGCTTCATCTCAGGGCATTCAGCTCCACAACCCAAGGAAAGTTGTGCACATATTCTAGGAGCGTGAGATCCTGTAGGCGCATGGTTCTCAGATTGTAGCTGCGGTTACTAGCAAGTCCTGGAGGAAGGTGTGTCAGCTTGCAGTTCACGATTGCAAGAAGCTCCAGAGCTGACATGGCTATGACTTTGCTCTGCTCCTCCTCCGCCTCCCACTCCCACTCCTTGCATCCGGACAGCCCACTCAACATCAATTCTCTAAGACTTGCAAATGCGACACCCCTTGCTGCAACATGGGTCTGGAAGTCAGGCCCGACATGCTCGATGGCTGGAGAATGCTTGATCAGTATTTATTATTACAGGCGAAATTATCGAGAAATACAAAGAGTATACTCTCTTATTACAGGCGAAATTGTTCATCTCGTCTGACAGTTCACAGCGTATATCAAGGTGGCATTGTCTGGGAGCTCAGGCGGTAGTTCGTCTTGGGCTTGAGCTTGAGCTTGGACCCAATCGAATCCAACTGCATTTATTCAGAGTTAATCGCCAACTGCAACCAACCGTCTTGAGATTCAGATTTTTGCAGAGCACGCATGCAACATCAAGACCAGGAGAAACATCAGCTACCTGCAAAAAACAAGCCCACACTTGTTAGTGTTAGTCTTACTTGTCACAACAACACCACGTTAATTACATTACCAAACACAAACGAAACTAAACAAATGTAATTAATCTACTGACGCATGCAGCTGAGCAGCAATACTATATATGCTCCTTCTCAAACCATCCAAGAAATTTACGTACAGGTGAAATTAATTGTTGATCTCGTCGTCACTGCGTTCAAAGCTGCATGCCCACCTGATTATAACAAGGTCTTCTGGGAGCTCCGGCGGTACTTCGTCTTGGGCTTGTAGATACCCCTTGGCCTTGGGCATCTGGTCCAGCAACCTCCCAGTGTTCCCAATCCAGCTCCATGCTGTCCAGCACCTGCACACCCTCCAGCAGCTTCAGCTTTGGGCAATTGTAGATGTCGACCTTCCGCACCTTGGCGAGGCCGCTGATCCGCTTCATCTCAGGGCATTCAGCTCCACAACCCAAGGAAAGTTGTGCACATATTGTAGGAGCGTGAGATCCTGTAGGCGCATGGTTCTCAGATTGTACCTGCGGTTACTAACAAGTCCTGGAGGAAGGTGTATCAGCTTGCAGTTCACGATTGCAAGAAGCTCCAGAGCTGACATGGCTATGACTTTGCTCTGCTCCTCCTCCGCCTCCCACTCCCACTCCTTGCATCCGGACAGCCCACTCAACATCAATTCTCTAAGACTTGCAAATGCGACACCCTTTGCTGCAACATGGGTCTGGAAGTCAGGCCCGACATGCTCGATGGCTGGAGAATGCTTGATCAGTATTTATTATTACAGGCGAAATTATCGAGAAATACAAAGAGTATACTCTCTTATTACAGGCGAAATTGTTCATCTCGTCTGACAGTTCACAGCGTATATCAAGGTGGCATTGTCTGGGAGCTCAGGCGGTAGTTCGTCTTGGGCTTGAGCTTGAGCTTGGACCCAATCGAATCCAACTCCATTTATTCAGAGTTAATCGCCAACTGCAACCAACCGTCTTGAGATTCGGATTTTTGCAGAGCACGCATGCAACATCAAGACCAGGAGAAAAATCAGCTACCTGCAAAAAACAAGCCCACACTTGTTAGTCTTAGTCTTACTTGTCACAACAACACCACCTTAATTACATTACCAAACACAAACGAAACTGAACAAATGTAATTAATCTACTGACGCATGCAGCTGAGCAGCAATACTATATATGCTCCTTCTCAAACCATCCAAGAAATTACGTACAGGTGAAATTAATTGTTGATCTCGTCGTCACTGCGTTCAAAGCTGCATGCCCACCTGATTATAACAAGGTCTTCTGGGAGCTCCGGCGGCACTTCGTCTTGGGCTTGTAGATACCCCTTGGCCTTGGGCATCTGGTCCAGCAACCTCCCAGTGTTCCCAATCCAGCTCCATGCTGTCCAGCGCCTGCACACCCTCCAGCAGCTTCAGCTTTGGGCAATTGTAGATGTCGACCTTCCGCACCTTGGCGAGGCCGCTGATCCGCTTCATCTCAGGGCATTCAGCTCCACAACCCAAGGAAAGTTGTGCACATATTGTAGGAGCGTGAGATCCTGTAGGCGCATGGTTCTCAGATTGTACCTGCGGTTACTAACAAGTCCTGGAGGAAGGTGTATCAGCTTGCAGTTCACGATTGCAAGAAGCTCCAGAGCTGACATGGCTATGACTTTGCTCTGCTCCTCCTCCGCCTCCCACTCCCACTCCTTGCATCCGGACAGCCCACTCAACATCAATTCTCTAAGACTTGCAAATGCGACACCCTTTGCTGCAACATGGGTCTGGAAGTCAGGCCCGACATGCTCGATGGCTGGAGAATGCTTGATCAGTATTTATTATTACAGGCGAAATTATCGAGAAATACAAAGAGTATACTCTCTTATTACAGGCGAAATTGTTCATCTCGTCTGACAGTTCACAGCGTATATCAAGGTGGCATTGTCTGGGAGCTCAGGCGGTAGTTCGTCTTGGGCTTGAGCTTGAGCTTGGACCCAATCGAATCCAACTCCATTTATTCAGAGTTAATCGCCAACTGCAACCAACCGTCTTGAGATTCGGATTTTTGCAGAGCACGCATGCAACATCAAGACCAGGAGAAACATCAGCTACCTGCAAAAAACAAGCCCACACTTGTTAGTCTTAGTCTTACTTGTCACAACAACACCACCTTAATTACATTACCAAACACAAACGAAACTGAACAAATGTAATTAATCTACTGACGCATGCAGCTGAGCAGCAATACTATATATGCTCCTTCTCAAACCATCCAAGAAATTTACGTACAGGTGAAATTAATTGTTGATCTCGTCGTCACTGCGTTCAAAGCTGCATGCCCACCTGATTATAACAAGGTCTTCTGGGAGCTCCGGCGGCACTTCGTCTTGGGCTTGTAGATACCCCTTGGCCTTGGGCATCTGGTCCAGCAACCTCCCAGTGTTCCCAATCCAGCTCCATGCTGTCCAGCGCCTGCACACCCTCCAGCAGCTTCAGCTTTGGGCAATTGTAGATGTGGACCTTCCGCACCGTGGCGAGGCCGCTGATCCGCTTCATCTCAGGGCATTCAGCTCCACAACCCAAGGAAAGTTGTGCACATATTCTAGGAGCGTGAGATCCTGTAGGCGCATGGTTCTCAGATTGTACCTGCGGTTACTAACAAGTCCTGGAGGAAGGTGTATCAGCTTGCAGTTCACGATTGCAAGAAGCTCCAGAGCTGACATGGCTATGACTTTGCTCTGCTCCTCCTCCGCCTCCCACTCCCACTCCTTGCATCCGGACAGCCCACTCAACATCAATTCTCTAAGACTTGCAAATGCGACACCCCTTGCTGCAACATGGGTCTGGAAGTCAGGCCCGACATGCTCGATGGCTGGAGAATGCTTGATCAGTATTTATTATTACAGGCGAAATTATCGAGAAATACAAAGAGTATACTCTCTTATTACAGGCGAAATTGTTCATCTCGTCTGACAGTTCACAGCGTATATCAAGGTGGCATTGTCTGGGAGCTCAGGCGGTAGTTCGTCTTGGGCTTGAGCTTGAGCTTGGACCCAATCGAATCCAACTCCATTTATTCAGAGTTAATCGCCAACTGCAACCAACCGTCTTGAGATTCGGATTTTTGCAGAGCACGCATGCAACATCAAGACCAGGAGAAACATCAGCTACCTGCAAAAAACAAGCCCACACTTGTTAGTCTTAGTCTTACTTGTCACAACAACACCACCTTAATTACATTACCAAACACAAACGAAACTGAACAAATGTAATTAATCTACTGACGCATGCAGCTGAGCAGCAATACTATATATGCTCCTTCTCAAACCATCCAAGAAATTTACGTACAGGTGAAATTAATTGTTGATCTCGTCGTCACTGCGTTCAAAGCTGCATGCCCACCTGATTATAACAAGGTCTTCTGGGAGCTCCGGCGGCACTTCGTCTTGGGCTTGTAGATACCCCTTGGCCTTGGGCATCTGGTCCAGCAACCTCCCAGTGTTCCCAACCAGCTCCATGTTGTCCAGCGCCTGCACACCCTCCAGCAGCTTCAGCTTTGGGCAATTGTAGATGTCGACCTTCCGCACCTTGGCGAGGCCGCTGATCCGCTTCATCTCAGGGCATTCAGCTCCACAACCCAAGGAAAGTTGTGCACATATTCTAGGAGCGTGAGATCCTGTAGGCGCATGGTTCTCAGATTGTACCTGCGGTTACTAACAAGTCCTGGAGGAAGGTGTATCAGCTTGCAGTTCACGATTGCAAGAAGCTCCAGAGCTGACATGGCTATGACTTTGCTCTGCTCCTCCTCCGCCTCCCACTCCCACTCCTTGCATCCGGACAGCCCACTCAACATCAATTCTCTAAGACTTGCAAATGCGACACCCCTTGCTGCAACATGGGTCTGGAAGTCAGGCCCGACATGCTCGATGGCTGGAGAATGCTTGATCAGTATTTATTATTACAGGCGAAATTATCGAGAAATACAAAGAGTATACTCTCTTATTACAGGCGAAATTGTTCATCTCGTCTGACAGTTCACAGCGTATATCAAGGTGGCATTGTCTGGGAGCTCAGGCGGTAGTTCGTCTTGGGCTTGAGCTTGAGCTTGGACCCAATCGAATCCAACTCCATTTATTCAGAGTTAATCGCCAACTGCAACCAACCGTCTTGAGATTCAGATTTTTGCAGAGCACGCATGCAACATCAAGACCAGGAGAAACATCAGCTACCTGCAAAAAACAAGCCCACACTTGTTAGTCTTAGTCTTACTTGTCACAACAACACCACCTTAATTACATTACCAAACACAAACGAAACTAAATGTAATTAATCTACTGACGCATGCAGCTGAGCAGCAATACTATATATGCTCCTTCTCAAAGCATCCAAGAAATTTACATACAGGTGAAGTTAATTGTTGATCTCGTCGTCACTGCATTCAAAGCTGCATGCCCACCTGATTATAACAAGGTCTTCTGGGAGCTCCGGCGGCACTTCGTCTTGGGCTTGTAGATACCCCTTGGCCTTGGGCATCTGGTCCAGCAACCTCCCAGTGTTCCCAATCCAGCTCCATGCTGTCCAGCGCCTGCACAGCCTCCAGCAGCTTCAGCTTTGGGCAATTGTAGATGTCGACCTTCCGCACCTTGGCGAGGCCGCTGATCCGCTTCATCTCAGGGCATTCAGCTCCGCAACCCAAGGAAAGTTGTGCACATATTCTAGGAGCGTGAGATCCTGTAGGCGCATGGTTCTCAGATTGTACCTGCGGTTACTAACAAGTCCTGGAGGAAGGTGTATCAGCTTGCAGTTCACGATTGCAAGAAGCTCCAGAGCTGACATGGCTATGACTTTGCTCTGCTCCTCCTCCGCCTCCCACTCCCACTCCTTGCATCCGGACAGCCCACTCAACATCAATTCTCTAAGACTTGCAAATGCGACACCCCTTGCTGCAACATGGGTCTGGAAGTCAGGCCCGACATGCTCGATGGCTGGAGAATGCTTGATCAGTATTTATTATTACAGGCGAAATTATCGAGAAATACAAAGAGTATACTCTCTTATTACAGGCGAAATTGTTCATCTCGTCTGACAGTTCACAGCGTATATCAAGGTGGCATTGTCTGGGAGCTCAGGCGGTAGTTCGTCTTGGGCTTGAGCTTGAGCTTGGACCCAATCGAATCCAACTCCATTTATTCAGAGTTAATCGCCAACTGCAACCAACCGTCTTGAGATTCAGATTTTTGCAGAGCACGCATGCAACATCAAGACCAGGAGAAACATCAGCTACCTGCAAAAAACAAGCCCACACTTGTTAGTCTTAGTCTTACTTGTCACAACAACACCACCTTAATTACATTACCAAACACAAACGAAACTAAATGTAATTAATCTACTGACGCATGCAGCTGAGCAGCAATACTATATATGCTCCTTCTCAAAGCATCCAAGAAATTTACATACAGGTGAAGTTAATTGTTGATCTCGTCGTCACTGCATTCAAAGCTGCATGCCCACCTGATTATAACAAGGTCTTCTGGGAGCTCCGGCGGCACTTCGTCTTGGGCTTGTAGATACCCCTTGGCCTTGGGCATCTGGTCCAGCAACCTCCCAGTGTTCCCAATCCAGCTCCATGCTGTCCAGCGCCTGCACAGCCTCCAGCAGCTTCAGCTTTGGGCAATTGTAGATGTCGACCTTCCGCACCTTGGCGAGGCCGCTGATCCGCTTCATCTCAGGGCATTCAGCTCCGCAACCCAAGGAAAGTTGTGCACATATTCTAGGAGCGTGAGATCCTGTAGGCGCATGGTTCTCAGATTGTACCTGCGGTTACTAACAAGTCCTGGAGGAAGGTGTATCAGCTTGCAGTTCACGATTGCAAGAAGCTCCAGAGCTGACATGGCTATGACTTTGCTCTGCTCCTCCTCCGCCTCCCACTCCCACTCCTTGCATCCGGACAGCCCACTCAACATCAATTCTCTAAGACTTGCAAATGCGACACCCCTTGCTGCAACATGGGTCTGGAAGTCAGGCCCGACATGCTCGATGGCTGGAGAATGCTTGATCAGTATTTATTATTACAGGCGAAATTATCGAGAAATACAAAGAGTATACTCTCTTATTACAGGCGAAATTGTTCATCTCGTCTGACAGTTCACAGCGTATATCAAGGTGGCATTGTCTGGGAGCTCAGGCGGTAGTTCGTCTTGGGCTTGAGCTTGAGCTTGGACCCAATCGAATCCAACTCCATTTATTCAGAGTTAATCGCCAACTGCAACCAACCGTCTTGAGATTCAGATTTTTGCAGAGCACGCATGCAACATCAAGACCAGGAGAAACATCAGCTACCTGCAAAAAACAAGCCCACACTTGTTAGTCTTAGTCTTACTTGTCACAACAACACCACCTTAATTACATTACCAAACACAAACGAAACTGAACAAATGTAATTAATCTACTGACGCATGCAGCTGAGCAGCAATACTATATATGCTCCTTCTCAAAGCATCCAAGAAATTTACATACAGGTGAAGTTAATTGTTGATCTCGCCGTCACTGCATTCAAAGCTGCATGCCCACCTGATTATAACAAGGTCTTCTGGGAGCTCCGGCGGCACTTCGTCTTGGGCTTGTAGATACCCCTTGGCCTTGGGCATCTGGTCCAGCAACCTCCCAGTGTTCCCAATCCAACTCCATGTTGTCCAGCGCCTGCACACCCTCCAGCAGCTTCAGCTCTGGGCAATTGTAGATGTCGACCTTCCGCACCTTGGCGAGGCCGCTGATCCGCTTCATCTCAGGGCATTCAGCTCCGCAACCCAAGGAAAGTTGTGCACATATTCTAGGAGCGTGAGATCCTGTAGGCGCATGGTTCTCAGATTGTACCTGCGGTTACTAACAAGTCCTGGAGGAAGGTGTATCAGCTTGCAGTTCACGATTGCAAGAAGCTCCAGAGCTGACATGGCTATGACTTTGCTCTGCTCCTCCTCCGCCTCCCACTCCCACTCCTTGCATCCGGACAGCCCACTCAACATCAATTCTCTAAGACATGCAAATGCGACACCCCTTGCTGCAACCTGGGTCTGGAAGTCAGGCCCGACATGCTCGATGGCTGGATAATGCTTGATCAGTATTTATTATTACAGGCGAAATTATCGAGAAATACAAAGAGTATACTCTCTTATTACAGGCGAAATTGTTCATCTCGTCTGACAGTTCACAGCGTATATCAAGGTGGCATTGTCTGGGAGCTCAGGCGGTAGTTCGTCTTGGGCTTGAGCTTGAGCTTGGACCCAATCGAATCCAACTCCATTTATTCAGAGTTAATCGCCAACTGCAACCAACCGTCTTGAGATTCAGATTTTTGCAGAGCACGCATGCAACATCAAGACCAGGAGAAACATCAGCTACCTGCAAAAAACAAGCCCACACTTGTTAGTCTTAGTCTTACTTGTCACAACAACACCACCTTAATTACAATACCAAACACAAACGAAACTGAACAAATGTAATTAATCTACTGACGCATGCAGCTGAGCAGCAATACTATATATGCTCCTTCTCAAAGCATCCAAGAAATTTACATACAGGTGAAGTTAATTGTTGATCTCGTCGTCACTGCATTCAAAGCTGCATGCCCACCTGATTATAACAAGGTCTTCTGGGAGCTCCGGCGGCACTTCGTCTTGGGCTTGTAGATACCCCTTGGCCTTGGGCATCTGGTCCAGCAACCTCCCAGTGTTCCCAATCCAGCTCCATGCTGTCCAGCGCCTGCACACCCTCCAGCAGCTTCAGCTTTGGGCAATTGTAGATGTGGACCTTCCGCACCTTGGCGAGGCCGCTGATCCGCTTCATCTCAGGGCATTCAGCTCCACAACCCAAGGAAAGTTGTGCACATATTCTAGGAGCGTGAGATCCTGTAGGCGCATGGTTCTCAGATTGTACCTGCGGTTACTAACAAGTCCTGGAGGAAGGTGTATCAGCTTGCAGTTCACGATTGCAAGAAGCTCCAGAGCTGACATGGCTATGACTTTGCTCTGCTCCTCCTCCGCCTCCCACTCCCACTCCTTGCATCCGGACAGCCCACTCAACATCAATTCTCTAAGACTTGCAAATGCGACACCCCTTGCTGCAACATGGGTCTGGAAGTCAGGCCCGACATGCTCGATGGCTGGATAATGCTTGATCAGTATTTATTATTACAGTCTCCAATTTGGGTGGAGGGCAGAGCTCATCAAATACAACCTGTATTTTCTCTTGTTGCTCCACCCCAATTTCGCGCACTTCATCTTCCTCCTCTTTCTCATCCTTGCTGTCTGAGCTGGACAAGATCATCCCGGCATGGCTAGCCCTACCGCTTGTTCGACAATTCTAGTCAAATACATTTTTCAGCCTGAATCGGATATAGAACAGTGATTTCGACGCAGACAAGGGTGCACGCGAACCATTTACTAGTCCAAGATTCTCATTTTCAATTGTGTTTGTTTTTTTGTGACGGATGGCTAGGATCGGAGGCACGATTCACGTTACTTATAATTTGGCACTACCAACGAGTATTTGAAATTTGTTTGGGAATTTGTTGGATGCTATTCAACATAAGTTGAAGGACCAAATTCATATAGGAGTTTATGCCATTCTCTCGGCAATATGGAATTATTGGAATGACTGCATTTTTAACCAATCATTCACTCCTGATTTCTTGTAGGTTATCTACCGGGCTACAATTTCAGTCCGCATGTGGTCATGACTGTATCATATGGACGTACGGGCGCTTATGGCCTCTGAGAGCAACCGGCTGGAAACGATTGTGCAGTGTTTATTCAAACAAGTTTGGCTGCTGAGCTACTCATAGATTATGTGGACGAGGTATGTAATCTCGAGTCTGATCGGTTGTGGTCATGTTTTCCTTTAATGTGTCTTATTTTCTGACACTCGATGACTCGAACTTGTTTCACGTTAAATGAGATAGATGTGTATATCTTATGATGCAGAGGCCAGGATACTCCGGTTTACGAGAAAAGAAATGACCGTGCTTCTAGAATGAATTGTGAGGACAAGGCTTGTTTCTTTGTGTTTCCTCCCTCCGTCCGCGAATAATCGCACATTTTTCTAAGTTGGATAAAAAATATAGAAACGTGAGCAATTTGGAATTCCGACCAAAATTTGAAAACAGGAACATTTTTTGAAAACGTGAACAATTTTTGAATATGCGGACAGTCTATTGAATAAAATGAATAATTTTTGGAATTCTTAAAATTTGGAACATTTATTTCAAAATGCTAACAATTTTTGAAATTTTCAATTTGAAATAAAGAAGAAAAAACTAAAACCAGTAAAGAAACAATCAGAAAGAAATCACGTTTGAAAATTCAAATTAATGTTTGAGATTTTTTTTCTTTTTTTTTGGGGGGGGGGGGGGGGGGGGGTGTTAGATCTGTAGCGTGTGATAGTTCTTATAAACCTCAGCTGGTCGGCCCAGTCAGGGGTTGTTCCTGTGCGTCGTGCGCGAATCAGACACAAAGAGCGGCGTATAGGAGGTCCCAGGAAACCCCACCGCCACAGGCTTTTTACCCCCTTCTCCCTCGTCGTGTGTTTCACTTGTGCATTGTTTCTCCCCTAAAAAAACTTGTGCATTGTTTCTTCTGCATTTGTGCTTGGATATTTCGTCGGGGAAGATCGATGGATGGAGTAGTTCATCTCATGTATGTTGGCTGCCGAGTACGTATTACAGATCTAGCTGCAAGTGTACTTGTCTTCATCTATGATGGATGCCCATTATTTCACAGAAGAGTCAGCTGTGTCGCTGTCGTGCGCTAGACTTCTGCAATGTTTCGTCAGGGAAGATCGCATAGACCCGCTAATTTTCTATCATACAGAGTCATCGACACTAATTTTGCAGGACTCGAGTATTAGAAACAACTGGCTAACACAAATTTTCAGCTAGCTCCAGGATTGTGGTCAGCGGAAATCGGTGCATGATTGCGCTAGAAGGAAAAGTGACGGCTGGTTTCACTCAGGAATTTTCTACATCGACCAAAAAGGTCACGCAAGTGGTTTGGCTCTGAAGATAAAACGGTTGCCCAACGCCATACAAGTAGATTTTCCCGATTTATAATTATGAGATGGCAATATTTATTAAGTTGAAAAAAAGAGACCGACCCAAGGAAGCTTCTGTGCCACAGGTCGACTATCTTCATCAACATGCAAGACCGGAGTGGGTTTTTGGACTTTGAAAGCAGCCACACGACTGCGAGCAGGTGCTGTTAGACGAAGCTTCGAAGAAGCTGTTTCAACCTCAGCAAGACAAAGACTACACCACATTGTTCGGAGCTGGTCGAGATGAAAACTAGTTTATTGGCTACTAATGATGTTACGACCCAGCCACCCAGGGGTAAATTTTTAGTTTATTGTACTACAACTAATTGGTCTCTCTCGTCATGACTTCTCCTACAAGTACTACCTATTACTAACTCCTACCAGCCTGAGCTACATATTCATACAACCTGCACTGCAGCCTAGCCTTCTTCCCCCGCCCCTCGCTCAAAGTTAATTGTAGCCATGGATCCAGTTAGCATTGCTGCTGTAGGATGGGGCGTATCTGCTCTGCTCTAGGTTGGGTCGCCTCGCCCATCATCTCCAAGATCCTCACCAAAGGATTCGATTACCTTGGATATGACACAGCAAAGAAAATCTTGGTGCTGGAAAGGGTGATGCAAGTTGTCGAGACGAGCCCATACAGGCCTCGTCTAGAGAAGCTGTTCAAGGAGCTTAAATCTGCTTTCTATGAAGCCGAAGAAATCTTGGATGCTGTTGAGTATCACTGCCTTGAGAGACAGACCCAAGACGGCAAACTGCAGTCTTCTATGGACAAGTTCTGGTCTTCTGTCGCCAAGTTCTTCTCCCTAAAAAACGAGGTATTTATGTTGCTTCCATTTGTTTTGATTTCTCTCAGCCCTCCAGTTTTGCTCTTCCATGTACACATAGCGTTTCCACGGAATAAAGAGAGGTTTTGTAAAAAAAAAAATATTGTGCATGAACAAATGATACAGCCCACCCTCTCGTCGTCCTCACATACCAGATGCTCTCTTTAATTTCAGCCGCTATGACCGTCCTTTCTCCCGTGTGTTTCCTCTCTACCTCTTCATGATATCGTTTTTGTATACCTGCTCTTTTCCTTTTTCTTTAGTTCTGACAACTTTGGTTAGAATGGTCTGCAAACTCTAACATAAATATATAGTCTGTCCGGAATTACTTGTCATAAAAGTGGATGTATCCAGACATATTTTTAGTTTTAGATAAATCCATTTCTATCCATTTCCGCGACAAGTAATTTCGGACCGAGGGCATAGTAAACATAGTCTCTAAGAACAAGTTTTATGTTTTCACACTATCCATCTTCATCGGCATGCGACACCCCCCTCCCCCACCCCCGCGCCCCAACCCTCTCCTTTTTGCCAGTACGACCATTCTGATCGACCCTATTGTTGAATCCCTTAAGCTACCTTCTCATGGGCTTGGTCACAAGGCAATATTAGATGCCACAACGCCTCTTTTACTAAAGGAATCCGCCTTCAAACGCATTCCACAAAAAACAAAGTAGGACCCTATTTGAAGTGCAAGGAACTTGAGCCGAAAAAGAACATTCTATTTATAGGCGAGCCTATTCTTTAGCAGAATAATTTCTTATTAGAAGTCCTTTTTGGGGCTTAGTAGGACAGGCGTTTCATTCAGAGGAGCTTAGCTCATTTGACTACTCAAAGACTTAAAACACCAATGCAATACTAAGCTTTCCTTTCCTCAAGCTCATAAGTGCTGACAGCTTGACATTTTGTACAAATGTACAATGAATAGAATAATATTCTATTGGGCATGAACTGTCGCCCTTTAACAAGGGAAAAGCATGTTACTCCCCCGTCCTTACGTACACGACACAGTCGTTTTCTTGATTAAATTCAACCATCAGTTTTACCAACAATATATTTATTATATGTCATAACGGTTAAAAGGTACTCCCTCTGTCCCATAATATAAGAGCGTTTTTGACACTACATTAGTGTAAAAAATGCTCTTATATTATGGGACGGAGGAGGAGGAGCAGCTCGGACCGGGAGCGGCGACACCAACGGCATGCCTATTGCAGCGCAAAGGCGGGAGCTTACGGGCCTTTGAGGGCTCAGCCTGGCCTACGGGCTCACGGGCCTGGTATGCTCCTGCTATTGCGTCCGAACGGCTACCGTCGTTGATGGTGGAGGTTGAGCCCTCCTACGTGCTGGCGGTGTTGTTGCCTCTAGTCCCGGCTCCTCGTCTTCGGTGTGCAGACCTCACTTCGTGGTGCCGTGGTTAGACGGCGTGGAAGCTTCAAGACCATGTTGGCGCAAGGTGGTGGTCGGTTTGGTGGCGGGCTCCGGAGTGCCCGAGGTGAAGGTTGGGACCGGGAGAAATCCAGGTCGGCTTGACCGACACCGACGTGGTGGCGCCTGAGGTTGCCACCGGACCTTCCTGGAGGGCGTCGTGGGCTACCCTTCCTCTCTCCTCGTCGCGTACCGGGGGAAACCCTTGGCAGCAGCGTCGACATCGTCGCGTCCCTTCTTGGAGGTGTTGTTTGGTTCCAGCACTTCGGAGTCTAGGAGCTCGCTGGAAGATTTTTGGTGGGCGCAGTGGTCGCGAGGCTTCTTCGTTTTTTTGTTGATCCGCCGTTGTCGGCATTTGTTTATTTTGTTGTGTCTCTTTCGGTTCTTTTGGGCGTGTCTGTACTGCTTCCGCTCCAGCACTTACCGTTGGTTGTATTGGTTGGTTGCTTTGTAATATAAAGCGGGAAAAACCCTTTTTCGTAGATTGTCCTCCTCAAGAAATTATTACAATCAAATCATAAAAGAATATATCTGCGGACAAACAGTTATGCAAGCACAATCACAATGGAGCGATTATCACTACAACACGGGTGATGTTAGAAGGCGTTATATAATGCCTCTAAAAGTGCTTGAAATGCCTTCTCTTCTATTTGGGGGCGTTTATGGAAAACGCTAGAATTTTTTTATTTTTCTTAGATGAAAAAAAACGCTAGAATTGATCGTGAAGGGAAAGAGTAAAGAAGGCATTTTAGAATAACGCCTCAAAAGCTCGCTGGCGTTTTCACATACTGCCGCTAAGTGAAAGTTCGCTGGCGTTTTCACATAGTGCTAGCTCGTCCGGCGCTTATTCTGTAAGCAGTATGGGACTAAGTAAACTGACTAACATGAGCTCACGCATGAGAGAAAAAATTAACTCTGAATCGTCGTCCGCAGAAAACAAGGATTCGAAGACAGCGTCGACTGAAGACCATGCATGGTTGCTTAGATAAAACTGCATATTATTCAACCATCTAAACAGAGAGGCATATGCATGCATGTCCCTCTCGACAGGAGGCATGCATCACCTACGCATTGCCGGCGGCCCAACGATGCCGGGAAGCCATGCGCGTCAGCGCCTTTCTCATGCATGGCTGCATCAGCTCGGTCACCGGCTAACCTTCTGACCGCGCCTGTCGCATTAGTGGAAAATAGAGTTTTGGTTGGAGCCTGGCCAGCCCATTAGTCCCGGTTCAGTCAAAAACCGGAACCCATGGAGGCATACGTCCCGGTTCGTGCGCCCAGAGGCCCGACCGAGCCTCGGGAGGCATTTGTCCCGGTTCATGTGGATCCGATGGTCCCGCGCTGCCGTCCCCGCAGGCACTGCAACAGTCCAGCCAGAAGTGAGTCCAGCGCCGGCCGCGCGGCTGTCTGCGTGTGGCCGCCGATGAGGCGACTTAAAAAACGCCTCCAATCCATGTCCGTTCAGTGGCGATTTGAAAAAATGCCTTGAAAGCTCCTTCCAATCCGAGGCATTTTCTCAAGACGCCTTCCTATATACGGGGATTTGAGGCAAAGTGGAAAAACACCTTCCTATATACACGGATTTGAGGCGAATCCCAAAAATGCCTTCTTATATACAATTTGAAGGCATTTATAAGGACGCCTGTACTAAAACGCCTCCTAATAACAACCGTGGTGTAGTGTATAGATCTGAACAAAAATTGCAAAGGATTATATACAATTCACAAACAGCACTCACCAAACAGTTGTTATTCTAGTATAAAATAGGTCGACTGCATTTCATTTATCTTTAGGAAATACAATTAATCATATACAGATGAAAATGCCCCGAAGACTTTCCCATCAGCTCTCAAGGTATGTGGATTTGGATCATTCACCACGTCAAATAAATTGCCATCGATCGGCGTGTATGAAAATACTCTGCTAACAGAGATGTTTTAGAAAGTTATAGCACTATCATTTAGGAGCTAGAGCTACAGATCCGAGCAATCATATATATCAAAATTCAAGCCATCCAGGTGGACACCAATTCAGTTGTTCTTGGTGAAGATGCTGCGTTCGTCTAGTGATTAGTCGGAAATAATTAGCCGACAAGAAACACATCCATGCTAAGTCAAACGGTTGGCATTTCTTTGGATCTTTGATCACATGCTGTATTTTTGTGCCAATCCATTGGCCAGATAGGATGTGGCCTAAACCTTCGCCGAAATGTTTTGCAAGCCAAAATCTAGAAAGTTTGGACAGAAGCAAACTAAGCTTTGCCTCATAAGCCACAAGAAAAGGTCAGGGGATATGTAGTAGTACAGATGGGTCCCTTCTCTAGGATTCACCAACATGGATAGAGCAATTCCAACACGGCGACACAAATGGTCTGCGTGCGTCCGTTTGTGTCGGCACGGTCTAATGCGCCAACCCAAACTCAAAAGCGGTCCGCTCGCTAGACACATTTCAGGTCCAAATTTGCGCTCGGTTTGTGTCCAGGCGGACACGAGATAGACGCATCAGACGCCGGAGGAGGGGGCATTCGCGGCATGCGAGAGTGCATTCCCGTGGGCTGGGCCACCGCTACCCTTCATCGACATGACTGGCGGCGACGCCGGCCTAGGGCAGCGTGTGGGCACGTTTTTTTAATGTTATGTGTAATTATGTTTATTTCAGCCGCAAGTTTTTGAAAAAAATTGGACGTGGGGAAATGGGTCGGCCACCCGTGGGCGCATCGGCTGAACCAAACCAAAAAGTGGACACACCCGTCCGCTCGGCGCCCAAACGGACAACACACGCGTCTGTCTAGGTCTGCGCGTTGGAGTTGCTCTTAGTGCTAGTAACAAAGACAACGAACTGAGGCTCCTTCCCCCTCCCATCCACCCTCCCGCGTCATATCTGCAAGCGACGGGAGGGGGGCCATAGCACCACCGACCTTGGGCCCCTTCCCCTTTCTCTGTCCTCGTCACCGCCTAGGTGCACCATCGGGAAGAGCTAGGCCGACGGGGTCTTCCGCCCCCCCCCCCCCCCCCCCACTCGTCAAATCTGACGTAGGTTGGCCGCGTTGGGCAGCGGCAGCGTAGTGTCGGGCTTGGGCGGTGGGGTCACGGTTGTCTGATCCTTGCGTGGTGGGCTTTGTTAGATGTGTATAGTTCCTTCCTGTACATCCCCATTATATAAGGGGCTTTTCTGCACTTTACCACATTTGTATATGTACTGGCCTTTGGCCCTCAGTAAAGCTAGTTGCTGATTATCCAACATGGTATCAGATGCCAGGCTAGCCTCTCCCTCTCGCACGCTGCAACTGCGTGCGCCTTGTACCTAGCCTGCTCGTCTCCGGCCGCCGTGGCCTGTCTCTGGCCGTCTCCCCTCCCGTTCCCGGCCTGGAATCGCTGCTCCGTTGCCTTCTCCGTCCGGCAGGAGCTGTCTCCGGCTCGTTTGGGCCTCCTACCCGCTGCTGCCGCCATAGCAGCAGTCCGGTCGCTACCCCGTCGGGTCGCCGCTGCCTCTGACCTGCTCGGCCGCCGGCGTCCCGGCCCGGTGTCGCGCCGTCGCCGCCCTTTTCTCGTTCGGCCGTTGCCGCCCCAGGCCCAGCCGTTGCCGCTTCCTTCCGGTCCAGTTCCGCTGACCTCCCGGCTCCCTTTCGGTCGGCTTGATGCTCGGGATTTGCAGCAGGCGCGAGCGCGGCTCGTCCCTGCTTCCCGAGCGAGCGGCGCTCGATTGGCCCGGCCGCAGGCGCGAGCGAGCGCTCCTTTACCTCGATCGCTCGATCCGATCCAGATCGAGTCTCCCTTGTCCGTTGACTCCAAAAAAGGCAGAGAAACAGAAGGGAGACTTCCTCATGTCTTCTTCGGGCTATGTCGCTGTCCCTCAGTGCTCGGTGATCTTCGAAGGCACCTATGCTGAGTTTGCGGGTTTCATACGTATCCATATGCGGGGCCTTCTACCGTGGGGCGTTCTCTCTGGCGAGGTTCCCTGTCCGCCCTGCCCTGTTGCTCCGGTGGCTCCTACCCCGACGGTACCGCCGGCGATTGTTGCTGACGCTTCTCAGGCTGATCGGGATGCAGCCAAGGCTCTTGATGATGCTGTGGTTGATGCTTATGATCAGCATGTCTCCGCCTATTCTAATGCTCTTTCCGTCTATCGGGATGATCTATCTGCTTACACTCAGTGGTGCAATGATGATGCTCGAGCTGCTGCTGTTCTCACTGTGAGTGTTCTCCCTCGGTTTGCTTCGGAGTTCATGGGACTCGGCATAGTTGCAGCGATGTTGTCTTATCTCTGTCAGCGCTATCAGCCCTCTGGTGATGCTCTCTACCTATCTGTGGTGCGTCAGGAGCACGCACTCCAGCAAGGTGATTCCTTTGTTGATGAGTTCTATTTATAGTGCTCTGCCATCTAGCGCCAGCTTGACTCTCTTCGGATGATTGTTTGTGGAACTTGCCGTTGCTGTCAGACTACTCGGTCTGATCTGGAGTTTCAGCGGGCTCATGAGTTCGTATCTCGTCTCCGGTCTGAGTTTGAGCCTCGATGTGCTCACTTGCTTGCTCGCGGTCGTGTTCCTATCTCGGAGGTACTTGCTGAGCTTCGTGCTGAGGAGACCCGCCTTCTCTCTGCTGGGTTGCTTCTGGTTCCGTCAGTGTTGGCCGCCCTAGCTCCTCCGTCGTCTGCTCGCCTCATCGCTCCGCCGCTCCTGCCTAATCCTCCAGGGGGTGAGACGTCCTCCTTATGCTGAGAAGGGCACGTCGTGCTGTGACACCGTCTGTGGTTAGTGCTCCCGGTCAGGTCACCCAGAGTCTGATAGTTGCCAGAAGAAGTGAGACCAGAGGCGCTCCTCTTCCAGCGGGACTACTGTGTCTTCCTCGACTCTGTCACTCACTGACCAGGACATTGTACGCCTCAAGCGTCTACTTGCTTCCTCCGTCTCTTCATCGACTGGTTCCGCTGCTGCTGTGAGTGCATCCCCTTCTCCACCACTGCCAGCATCTACACAGTCAGGTACATCTTCATGGGTTCTGGATTCTGGAGCCTCCTTTCATATGTCTTTTGATTCTTCCGCGTTGTCTTCTCTCCGACCTCTTGATTCACCTGTTAATGTTCTTACTGGCGATGGCACACCTCTTCCTGTTGCTAGTCGTGGTATTCTTTCCACTCCATCTTTTTCTGTTCCGACTGTTTCACATGTTCCTCGCCTTACCATGAATCTTTTTTCCGCTGCCCAACTTACTGATTCTGGTTGTCGCGTCATTCTTGATACCGACTCTTGCTCCATTCAGGATCGTCGCACCAAGGCTTTGGTTGGTGCTGGCCCCCGGCGCCGTGAGTCAGAGGGCCTTTGGGAGGTTGACTGGCTGTGTGTTCCTTCCGCTGCCACCACTCCTGCCAGCTCTCATGCTCTTGCTGCATCTTCGTCTGTGTCCTTCCAGCAGTGGCATCATCGCCTTGGTCACCTCTGTGGCTCTCGCTTGTCATCCTTAGTGCGTCAGGGCCTCTTGGGGTCTGTATCTGGGGATGTATCTTTACATTGTAATGGTTTTAGACTTGGCAAACAGACCCAGTTACCTTATCGTTGTTACAGTGATGAGCACAAGGGCTATCGTTGTTGGGATCCTATTGGTCGTCGCTTGCGCATCTCGCGTGATGTGACCTTTGACGAGTCTCGCTCTTACTACCCACGTCCTTCTTCCTCGAGCTTCTCTGTGGACGATATTTTTTTATTCTCCTTCCCGATACACCCTGTTATGTGCCTCATGTTTCCCCTCTTCATCTTGCACCTCTCATTCAGTCTAATTCACCACCGACACCATCTTCCCCATCCTCCTCATCCACCTCTCCACCGTCCTCTCCAGTCCGCCGCCCTCTCTCACCGTTTCCTCTCCACTATACTCGTCGCCCTCGTACTGAGAGTACTTCCCCTGACGCGCCTTCCACCTCTGGTGCACCTCCCTTCACACCTCCCCCGGTTCATAACCTCCATGCTCGGCCTCGCCCTCCGCCTGATCGCTATTCTCCTAATCAATACGGTCTCTCTGTTATTGCTGAGCCCACTTCCTATCGGACTGCCATGACTCAGCCTGAATGGCAGCTTGCGATGGCCGAAGAGCTTGCTGCCCTTGAGCACTCTGGCACATGGGATCTGGTTTCCCTCCCTTCCGGTATTCGTCCCATCACCTACAAATGGGTCTACAAGATTACGATCGCTCTGATGGTTCTCTTGAGCGCTACAAAGCGCGTCTTGTGGCCCGTGGTTTTCAGCAGGAGCAGGGACGCGATTATGATGAGACATTCGCTCCTGTGGCCCACATGACCATTGTCCGCACTCTCCTTGTTGTGGCTTCTGTTCGTCATTGTCCAATCTCTCAACTTGATGTTCAGAACGCCTTTCTCAATGGCGAGTTGTGTGAGGAGGTTTATATGCAGCCACCACCGGGGTACTATGCTCCTGATGGTATGGTTTGTAGACTCCGCCGCTCCCTCTATGGTCTTAAACAGGCCCCTCGCGCCTGGTTTGAGCGCTTCGCCTCAGTGGTGACTGCCGCTGGTTTCTTGCCCAGTGACCATGATCCCGCATTGTTTGTTCACATATCTCCTCGTGGTTGGACTCTTCTCCTTCTCTATGTTCATGACATGACCATCACTGGTGACGACTCTGACTACATTGCCTTTGTTAAGGCTCGCCTTCGCCACCAATTCCTCATGACTGATCTTGGTCCACTTTGCTATTTTCTTGGGATTGAGATCTCCTTGACCTCTGATAGCTTCTACATCTCCCAAGAAAAATATATTCAGGATCTTCTTGCTCGCGCAGCTCTCGGTGATGAGCACACAATTGTGACTCCTATGGAGCTCAACGTTCAGCTTTGTGCCTCTGATGGTGACCCTCTTCCTAATCCCACTCGCTATCGTCACCTTGTTGGCAGTCTTGTCTATCTTGCTGTTACGCGTCCTGACATCTCTTATCCTGTCCACATCCTGAGTCGGTTTGTTTCAGCCCCCACCTCTGTTCAATATAGTCATCTCCTCCGTGTTTTACGATATCTTCGTGACACAATCTCTCAGCCCCTTTTCTTTCCCCGCTCCAGCTCTCTTGAGCTCCAGGCCTACTCTGATGTTACCTAGGCTAGTGATCCCTCTGATCAACGCTCGTTGTCTGCTTATTGTGTCTTTCTTGGTGGCTCTCTTATTGCCTGGAAGACAAAGAAACAAACTGCAGTTTCTCGCTCGAGTACAACAGCTGACTTGCGAGCCATGGCTATGTTGACGGCTGAGGTGATCTGGTTACGATGGTTACTTGAGGATTTTGGTGTGTCTGCTACTACCTCGACTCCCTTACTGTCAGACAGTACTGGTGCTATCAGTATTGCGCGTGATCCGGTGAAGCATGAGCTCACCAAGTACATCGGTGTCGATGCTCACTTTGTGCGTGCTGCTGTGCAGGATCAGAATCTCGCTCTTCACTATGTGCCCTTTGAGTTACACTTCTTCACGAAGGCACAGACTCGAGCGTAGCATGGCTTTTTCCTCTCCAAACTCAGTGGTGTTGATCCACCATGAGTTTGAGGTGGGGTGTTAGATGTGTATAGTTCCTTCCTGTACATCCCCATTTGTATAAGGAGCTTTTCTTCACTTTACCACATCTGTATATGTACTAGCCTTTGGCCCTCAGTAAAGCTAGTTGCTGATTATCCAACAGGCTTCACAGGGTGGTCGGCCGTGGTGGCGGCGCAATGTCGGGCTTGGTTGGCGGGGTCGCGGTCGTCTGATGCTTGCTGGGCTTCGCAGGGTAGTCGGCCGTGTCGGCAGTGGCTCCAATTCGGCCAGATCCGAGTGTCCCTTCTTGTGGGCGGCTCAGACGCCACCGGTGGGGCTCTTTAGGCGCTCCCGGGAGGTGGCCGCCTCGGGCATGGTGTTGGCAGCCAGGAGCGCTCGCTTGACACCTAGCCTTGACTTGGGGACATGCCATTCGCGAGCTTGTTGTGGCCCGGATCTATGGCCCAACGGGGCTCTCCGGCCTATGTTGGGAGGCACAACCAGGGGCTACTGTCACCATCCTCCTGGTGCGGTGGGCACGACAAGGGGTGTCGCGGCTGGGGTCATCCTGGCCGAGGGCCCCACACCTACCCAGCTCTGGGCAGGGTGGGGCGATGATCCGGAGTCGTGGTCGTGGCCGCTGTCTTCCACTTGTGGTCGGTGTTCCCGTTGTCGAGTGGCCTTCCTTCTTTCGGCCTCGTGGTTGACAGGTGAGGGGCGCCGGTAGTGTTGTGGTGTGCCATCTTTGGTGAGCTTATTAATGTCGGCTTGTGGTGTCACATGGTGGTGGGTTCTCATTTGACGTCGAGGCGGTGGCCTCAGGTGGCGGTCCGTCAAGTCGGCTTCTCAACAAGCGTCTTGGCGGCGGCGGCGGTGGCATTGTTTGGTCGTGTGGACGGCGGAGGATGCTAAGTTGGGTGATCCTAGTGTCGGTGGTGCTTTGGCACTGGTGGTGCCCAGATCGTGTTCTAGTGGTCTGGCTTGGTAGTGACATGTTCACCTCGGTGTGGGCTGGTGCTCGGGAGGCCTAGTGTGGCGTGGAAGAGTGCAACAAGGTCCGGCGATTTTCCTTGGAGCGAACTTTCATCTTTGTTGGTAGTTTAGGTAGCTTTGTGTTAGGGTGTGGATCCTCCTATTTTCTTGTTTTTCTTTGATCTGCTTTGTAAGAGGGTCTCCTCATCACCTTGTATCTCTTTGGTCGTGGTCCTTTATATATAAAGCGGGGCCGAAGTAATTTTTGGTAGGATTCACCAACATCATGAGAACAAAGCACGAAAATATAGTAATACGGTAGTAGAGAATGTTAATTCCTCTTGTACCCAATGTTATCTCTTGTATACCGTGATTCTTGCCCATGAGTATTCTCTTAGGCTTCCCTTTGCGAAACAAAATTCCTTCTTCCAAATTACCAAACTTCTAGCTCATGAGTATGTTCATATAGTGTGTGCAGGATGTGCGTGCACACATGCGTGTGCATGATGGTGTTGACAGACGGACATGTGTGTGTGGTTTCTGTGTGACTGCCTTGTGTTCTCTGCAAAACTAGGCTTTTGGCAAGTCAGTCTAGATCCCTTGGCGTATTTTTTTTAAAGTATATCGGAGAGTAGACGAATTCCCTATATTACATTAGTCTTTTTTCTTTATTTAGTGTCAGGATAGTTTGTGTGAAGATAAAATCTCTCTTCTCTAATGGC
The DNA here is from genome assembly GCF_018294505.1 of Triticum aestivum. Taxonomy (NCBI): domain Eukaryota; kingdom Viridiplantae; phylum Streptophyta; class Magnoliopsida; order Poales; family Poaceae; genus Triticum; species Triticum aestivum. The sequence continues at coordinate 656,175,777 of NC_057799.1, forward strand.
CACCTACAATTTTTTTGAAAGATTTCTCGCTTGTTATTTGGTGTCTCGCAGGAGAGTGGCATGTCAAAGAAAAAGTTGATAGAGAGCCTCAAGAAGATAGAAGACAATATAAATGAAGCACACCAAATTTTGGATAAGCTTAACTTGTCAAGCATAAATGATGGAAATAGAAGACATGTAATGGATGTTAATCGTCCTACTACCGCAGTTTCTCCCCAGAAGGTATTTGGTCGAGATAATGACCGCGACAAGATCATAGTAATGCTTCATGAAAATGAAGGTGGTGTTCAACCAAGCACCAGCAACAGTCTATGCTTTTCTGTAATTGGCATACATGGAGTTGGTGGGTCAGGGAAATCTACCCTTGCACAATTGGTTTATGCCCATGAGGAGAAAGACAAGAAAGACAACAAGGAAGGTCACTTCGACCTGGTTATGTGGGTCCATGTCTCTCAGAGTTTTAGTGTGGGCGACATCTTCAAGGAGTTGTATGAGGCAGCTTCAGAGCCTAAGGTTGCATGCCCTCAATTTCATAACCTGAATACCTTGGAAAAGGAATTGGAGAGGAAACTAGATGGAAAAAGATTCCTTCTAGTACTAGATGATGTCTGGTGCAACAAGGATGTCGGTAACGAGGAGCTACCAAAGTTACTTTCTCCACTGAAGAAAGGAAAGAGAGGAAGCAAGATCCTAGTGACAACTCGAAGTAAATTTCCATTGTCGGATCTAGGTCCCGGTGTGCGACATACTGCAATGCCAATAAATGAGGTTAATGATACTGCCTTCTTCGAGCTATTCATGCACTATGCCCTCGAAGAAGGCCAAGACTAGAGCCTGTTCAAGACCATTGGTGAGGAGATTGCAGAAAAGCTGAAGGGGTCACCTCTAGCAGCTAGGACAGTGGGAGGAAACTTACGTCGACGACCAGATGTCAACCACTGGAGAAGTGTCGGAGATCAAGACCTTTTCAAGGTATGGGGAGGGCCTCTGTGGTGGAGCTACTATCAGCTTGGTGAGCAGGCTAGGCGTTGTTTTGCTTACTGCAGTATCTTCCCTAGGAGACATCACTTGTACCGTGATGAATTAGTTAGACTGTGGGTGGCAGAAGGGTTCATAAGAAGCACAGATGAAGGGATCGATATTGAAGATGCTGGTCAGGAAATCTTTAATGAGCTATTGTCAGTCTCGTTTCTTCAAGCAGGAGGCCAGGACTGGGACTATTACATCACGTGTAGAAAGGAATACTATTTAGTTCATGATCTGCTGCATGATTTAGGAGAGGTAGTAGCTGGAAGTGACTGCATCAGAATTGACAATAACACGAGCCAAAAAGGAGGAGGATGGACAGGTGATGTTCCCCGAGACGTCCGCCATCTTTTTGTTCAGAGTTATGATGCAGCATTGATTACTGAGAAGATTCTTGAGTTGGGAAATTTACACACTCTTGTCATTTATAGTGTTGGAAGGGATACACCAGTTGGGGAAATAGTCATTAAGAAAATACTCAAGAGTCTGCCGAAACTGCGGGTTCTAGCAATTGCTTCGAGTCTGGAAACAGGTGCATTTATTTTTAGACCAAGTATATTGTTTGTCCCGGAATCTATTAGTAAATTAAAACATCTACGCTATCTTGCTTTTCGGACAAATTGTGAATGCAAAGTAATTTTACCAAGCAGTCTAAACCAGCTTTACCAGATGCAGCTGCTAGATTTTGGTCGATGCAATGATTTGGTATTGTCCTGTGGTGATCTTATCAACTTGCGGCATGTATTCAGCGGTCCCGCATTGCGAATTTCAAACATCAGTACGCTTGTCTCACTCCAAACAATTCCAGAATTCAAAGTAAGTTATGAACAAGGGCACGAGGCAAAGCAGTTGGGGTACCTAAACAGGCTCAGCGGCAAACTGATTATCTCTGGTCTCGGAAATGTTCAAAGCAGAGAGGAAGCTCTTGAATTCGATCTAGCTGCCAAGAAACGGCTCACAGGTCTATCATTATATGCAAGTCCAGGAGTTGCAGCAGAGGTACTTGAGGGCCTCTGTCCTCCCGTGGGGATTGAAAAACTAGAAATCACTGGCTACGGAGGTTTGGTATACCCAAACTGGATGGTGTGCAGGCAAAATGGTGGACCAGAGAAGCTGCAAGAACTTGAGGGTTTCATTCAGCTTCGTTCGCTCAAGCTGTCGTACTGCAGCTGGAATGCCTTGCCAGGCAATATGGAGCACCTCAGCTCGCTCGAATCACTATACATTGATGGATGTTTGAATGTGCGGTCGGTTCCAACGCTACCACAGTCTCTTGAGGATTTTGCACTCTCGGACTGCAACGATGGGTTTATGAAGTCTTGTGAAACAGATGGACACCCAAACTGGCAAAAGATTCAACACATCCCCAGGAAAAGGTTTATGTGGCCCCGCAAGTAAGAACAGAGTCCCCTTTATTTTGTTGCATTCTTTTTTCCATTTTGGAGCGTTGCTTCAGGAAGTAGTTATGTTTGCGACTTAATACATCTACTATATGTTTGCCTTGCAGATTATGATTATAATTTGGTCTGACGAGGGGTTGGAATCAGAGCGAGAAGGACGGTATTATCAGTTTCTGGTATGTAATTTGCAGAAGGACTCTCTTCTGCCATCCGCCTCTGCTTGGAGTTGGAGCACGCAAGATTTGGCAAATTTTCAAAGTTTTTTTTTGTCCCATTTCCATTTCTGTATTTTGTATACTATTATATAAACAGTTGAGTGCATGTTCCTGAATCTGTATCCTGCGATCCCTGACGGAAACATGTGGTTCCCCTGTTGAATATATCGATGCCTTCTTCATTTCAAAGAAAAAAGAATATATCGTTGCCTTGTTGGAGTCTTGAGGATGCAACCCAGCAGCTAAAACATGCAATTCCCCTGTTGCATTCCAAGAACAATATGACTCTTTTTTTTAGCAGTTAGAACAATATGACTCACTAGGCCTAAAATTGCATATTTTGCCCACAAGAGATATATACTAATAATAAACCTGGAGACAGATTCAGGTTGATATTTAGCAGTAAGTTGTGATTTTTTATAGTAATAATATAATAAAACCAGAGTTGGTAAGTGTTGATTTGTTTTAACACCAGCTACAGAAATCCCTAGCCTGGGGACAGATTCAGGTTATTATGGGCGTGTTTGGTTGCAGTCTTGAATAGTACCCGCGTTGCATACAGATCTCAACCCAGCCTAGCTCTAAAAAACAGCCTCATATGCGACATCTGCGAGTTGTTTGGTTGCCTACATATGGACTTCCTGCATTAGGGGATCAACTTTGGCATGTTGTTTGGTTACCTGCATTGTCTCGGCGCATGCAACTACACACTGTTTGATTGCCCGCATGAGGTATGATTAAGAGCTAGCACTTGCACTTAGCACACAGGGTTAAGAGCTAGCAGAGGAAGAGGGAGAAGAAATGCAGTGTGCTTCGGACCATGGCGACTGCGGTGTATAGTGGTCGTGGCGCCGTGTCCGACATGACGAGCATGGAGTCGTGGACAAGCGACCCCGTCGGCGGCACCGCGAGCGACACCGTCGGCGAACTAGTTGCGGTGCTCGCGCTAAGACAGTGGACAGAGGAGGAGAATGTAGTGCTTGCGACATGGTATCCTCAGTGCAGTGGACGAGAGAGGAGGCCGAGATGATCGACGCCGGAAACGACTCCAGTGTAGTAGGGCGAGAGAGAGGAGGCCAAGATGATTGACCCCGTCGGCGGCGCGGCGAACTGCAGTGTGCACAAAGGCAGAGGATACAGGAAAGCAGTGTGCGCGCCATTGCGGCGTCAGTGCAGTAGGAGGACGACAGAGAGTAGGCCGAGATGAGCGACGCCGGAAACGACTCTAGTGTAGTAGGACGTGGGTAAAGAGATCAAGGGGAAGAGCTTCGGCGTCGAGAGGAACGAATAGGATAGCTCTGAGTAGAGGACAGAGGAGCTCGACATGGCAGCGTCAGTGCAGTAGACTGCTGTTCATAGAGAGATGAAGCTACGATCGTCGAATCCAAAAACTTACAACACGAATGTTGTGACGGACTGCAAGATTAGGCTGCTGGTCAAAGGAAATTTCAAATGATCGATCGTGCGCGATGAATCTGACAAAATTCGTTCAGAATAGCTCCAAACGGGAACACGAGATTAAGAACTTACGACCGACGAAACTACGAACCCATCGCCTGAATGGAATCGTAGCATCGAGGTGCATCTTTTTCGTGTAGAGCTTATCTCGAATCGAAGCACCGTTGTGTAGATCAGAGAGAGAAGATTAGATAGAAGTTTAATGGAGGTTGGAGGTCGAAGAAGACCTGAAGTAATCTCGCCTCGCATCTCACATACTACGGTTACAACCATAGTTACCAAACTGAAACTGAAACTGAACAAATCAGCAGCAGAAAGAAGAGCAATCAGTTTCAGTTTGAGAACCTGAAACTTGCCTGACTGCGTGTGTCATTCAAATTTCAGTCATAACTACACTACAATTTGGCTCCATGTTTATTTGCACAAGGAAGAAGAATACACCTATGATCTATCCATGCGCCCAAAAGGAGCTTGCTGAGATCCGATGTGATGCTTTTGTTTCTTCAGAAAAAACACACAAAGGGCCCGTATTGCTCGACTGATTTGCCGCTTCTTTGCTCTGCTGTGGACTGAAACTCTAAAAAACGAACTGCTAGGGACAATAGTAACGAAGCCCATATGCATTCAGTTTCAGAACCTGAAGCTGAGCTGACTTTGTTGTCATTCAGTTTCTAAATTGTCTCCATTTATTTACTAGTTTCACGTCCTTTAAAAAAAATCTCCTTTCTTGAATTAAAAATAACAAAACTTAACAAGGAACAGGGAGCAGAGGAAGACCGACAACATACACTAGGCATGCTGACAAGCATCAGAGCATCAACATACACTAGGCATGCTGACAACATACACTAGGTATATGTAGTGAAGACCATTCCAGGTGAGCAGCAATACTACACTCTCGTGTGCTCAAACAGCAAGGAATAAATGTACAAATGTGCGTACATGGGAGGGGACACACTACATTCTTACTCAGGCGAAATTGTTCAGAGCAATGCTACACTCTTTGCCTGAAATTACTCAAACTGATCGATCGCGGCACGGTCAAGATGTCAACCGGCTGGTCACAACATGCAGCAGAACCCAAATGAATGAATGGTTCCAAGCAAATTCAACATGTCCTTAGATTTGTTTCTTCAATCAGCGAAAATATCAGACAAAAACTTGGCTTCATTAACAACCAGCCAAATAACTTGTTGCCCTTTTTAGGAGCTCAAGGAACCTGCTGATAAGCATCCACAACAACTTCAGAACCAAGCCTGATCAACTGAATAAACAAATATACTGATCCATTCAATTTCCAGGTGAGCAGCAATATTGATGTACTCGTGTGCTCAAAACGAGAAATACAGATAGGTACATACTACATATTACTTGTCTCATCACAGCATGAAGTAGTATAATGCTCCAGGTGAGCAAAGAGTACAAAGAGTACAGGGAAAAGGACATACATATGGGTGGGCACCTCTCTTATTACGGGCGAAATTCTTCATCTCATCACTGACTCCAAAGCTATCACCTGGTTACAACAAGGTCTTCCGGGAGCTCAGGCGGCACTTCGTCCTTGGCTTGATGTCCCTTGGGTGTGCACCTCGCATCTGGTCCAGCAAAGCAACCACCCAGTGTTTACAATTCCACTCCATGCTGTCCAGAGCCGGGACACCCTCCAGCAGCTTCAACTTTGGGCAATCATATATATCGACCATCCACAACTTGGTGAGGCCGCTGATCCTCTTCAGCTCAGGGCAGCGGTACACTCTGAGCTCCACAACCCAAGGGAAATTCTCCACATATTCTAGGAGCGTGAGCTTCTCTAGCGCAACGGTTCTCAGATTATACCTGTAATCACTAGCAAGTCCTTGGGGAAGGTGTGTCAGCTTGCAGTCCACGAGTACGAGATGCTCCAAAGCTGGCATGGCTATGACTTTGCTCTGCTCCGCCTCCCACTCCCACTCCTTCCATCCGGACAGCCCACTCAACACCAATTCTCTCAGACTTGGGAATGCGACACCTCCTTCTCCCCTTGCTTCATCATGGGTCTGGAAGTCAGGCCCCACATGCTCGATGGCTGGAGCATGCTCAATCCTCAGTATTTCCAAACCAAGGATCCTGCACAAACCATCGGGTAGTCGGGTGCAGTGGGTTATGTGCACTAGGCCAATATGCTTCAAGCTCTTAAAGGTTGTTGCTGCTGGGGACTGCAACCAATTTGGTAGTCGACGACCAAAATAACTTCTTATTCCTAGTGTCTCCAGTCTAGCAGGTGGAGGGCAGAGCTCATCAAATACAGCCTCTATTCTCTCTTGTTGCTCCACCCCAATTTGGTGCACTTCATCTGTCTCATCCTTGTAGCAATTTAACTCCAAATATTCTAGATTCTTCTTGTTGCTAATCTGGGCCCTTTTAGCAACTGAACTACCAGGCACATTTTCTAGACTTTCGACTGCAAGTTTTCTAAGATGTGAAAGAGCCTCCAACTCTTCTAAACTGCACCACTCCCCATCCATCTTTACTGGAAACCCACCAAGGGATCTCAGATCTGTTAAACCACCAAACCCTCTTGGTATAACATCTACATTAGACCCATACAAGTCAAGATATCTTAAACATGCTAGTTTTGTGATGCTGTTAGGAAGCTTTTCCAACTTTGTACATCCCCAGAGCTGAATGTGTTGAAGGAACCTCATCTTATGGATGTCATCTGGAAGGCTTGATATGTTTGTATTGGAGAATGTCAAGAACCTTAGGTGTCTCAGCTCACACACAGAGTCCACTAACCAATCAGATTTCTTTGACCTTATATCCAATACTCGTAGACTAGCAAAATTTGTCAAGGAACCACCAGGTTTAATCTCACAATATATCAATAATGTCCTCAATGTTTCTTGCTTCTCTAGGATGCTCAACTCTAGTTCTGAATGAGTTAACTTTATTGCCAGACGGCAAATTTTTTTGTTTTCCGGAACCAGATTTCCAACGTCAGCTTGATCCTTGTGAACCACGAAAGCTTCTTCTTTAGACATAAATTGAGCAAACGAGCGGACAACATCATGCAAGGTGTATTCCCATATGCTCTTAGCTGGATCATTGAGCTCCAAGAGATTCCTAGCGACTAACTCCCGATGATACTCAGCCCCTATTTCTTCAAGACCAAATTCACCTGACTCCAACCTCCCATCATGTTGAACAAACCCTTCACTAATCCACATGCTAATAACTGTATCCTTTTCAACACCTGGACCCTTTGGCAAAAGTGAGTAGTAGAGAAAGCATTGCTTCAACTCTGGAGATAAATCATCGTAGCTCAAGCCTACTGAGTAATTCAGTTCCTCTCTTGACCCATCTTCTTCATTCCATCCAAGATTCTTGTGCAAAACAATCTCCCAATCACGTTCCATTGGATCTCTTCTGCTTAAGAGTCCACCCATAACTTTAATAGCAAGTGGTAACCCATCACATTTTTTTACAATCTTCATCCCTATATCTTTCAGCTCATCAAAATCACTTCCAACACCAACCTGCCAACAACGCATGACAACTTAGTAACGGTAATATCCATACTTGCACTTGTACATCTTGGTATATACATGAGTTTGCATTTATTTTCTTATGACACACAACTATATATCCAAATAGATAGTATTCTAACACTAGGCAACACTAACCCAAAAGATCATCAGAGACTAAGTATTGATGTATGAACTACAGTTTTGCTCCTGAAATTAGGAAGAAAAATATCTTTTTGAATAGAAAAGAAGAAAAATATCTTTGTTCAGAACAGCATGTGTAGTACTTCTAAAGAAATAATGTTGCATAGAAAATTTCAAAATTGTGTGGTGTCCGTAATTATGAAAAATACAACAGATTTGTATACATAATCAGAATCAGAAATTCCAAAATTTACAAAGTTTAGTTATATATAAATTCAAAACTAAGACTTGAAACATAGATTTCCAACTTGGAAAATACAGAACTTTGCAAGAACTCAAATTTCTACTACTAACTAAACATTTTCCTATCTAAACTAAAATTTTAATATTAAAGATTTATGCACAGTTCTCTATCTTTTCAATTAAAATGTGATTTGACCAATTATGGACTCATATACTCACATATCAAAGTTCTCATTTTCTTGCCAAGGTAGGACTTTATGTTCGTCCGTAACTAAAAAACACGGATACATGCAGCAACTAGCACATTGTATCGTATACCATACAATTTGCCATATGAAAATGTTCACATTTAATTTGCCATGAATAATATTAATACAATTTTCCATTAACCTATACATATCAAAAGCAGCGGTCAAATAAAACTGTAAGAAACCAATAAAATTGATGTACAAACGTACACATAGGATGATCATACACCCAACCCCACATGTGCAAGTGCAACAGGTACTGCTAGATAAGGTTTCACTAAATTGATGTCCAAAATATTGTACTTGTTTGTAAAACAGATGAGTTACTGACCCGTGGTTGTGGTAGCTGTTTCTTTAGCAAGCACCAAGCATCTTCATCGTTTAGTGTGCCGACACGCAGGATGGAAGCTCCCATGCTCCGAACGACATCAATCTTTCTTGAGGTAACCAAGACTCGGCTTCCTGGTTGTGCATCGGCGGCATTAAGAATGGGGGTGCGAAGCACGTTTTCCCATGCTTCTTGGTTCCACACGTCATCCATGACCAACACAAACTTCTTTTTTGATAGAGCATCGGTGAGGTCTTGCACAAGTATGGTCTCATCCTTGGTCTCACTGTGCTCCCCCCCGGCTTGGGAGATGGCGGCCCTGAGCAGGTCCACCTTGGTGAACTGCTGAGTGACGCTCAGCCATATCTTGGTTTTGAACTCCTCCTTGATGGCCTCGCTTGCCAAGACCTTCTTGGCGAGGGTGCTCTTGCCTATGCCGCCCTGGCCAACGATGGCCACCACCTTGACGGTGCTGCTGCTACCGTGGTCGCGGTGGTCGGTTGAGATTAGCTTCTGCACCAGTTTCCTCTGTATTCCTCTTGATCTGATCCCCCACGAGATTTGACTGGACGAACTGTGCGTTCTCACGCCTGGGGTAGGAGGCCGAACTGGTCAGCGGCCTCCGCCTTTCCTCGTAGGAGCCAAGGTCAATGTGGAAGTTGAAGCCATCGACACCCTGGCGGATGGTGGCCAGCTCCTCGTTGAGATTCTTGATGCGGCTGCCTACCTCGTTGGCAAACCCAGGGTTCTGCACGCAAAAGAGAAAGGGCTGGAGGACATCCTGCAGCTTTTCCCCCAGGCACCCTAGAAATGGCAGCTTCTCCCGGAGCCGGAGGCATAAGCCCCTGGAGTGTTGCTTGTCCTGTTCCTGTTGGTCCATGGCCTCGAGCTGGCAGAGATCAAGGATGTCAGTGGCCTCGTACATGCATGGCACTCTTGAGCTTGGTCACCCATGCCTGCACACTCTTGTCGGTGATGCGCCTCCTCTCGGCGTCGGTGAGGATGTTCCGGAGGGGTTCCACGTTGGCCTCCAGCTTCTTGATCTCGTGGGAGACGCCCAGCAACATGCTGATCTTCTCTTGTCCCATGTCCATGATGGTGTTCATCACACGGACTGCCAAAGCATCAAGGACAGCCGCCATGGCTTCCTTCCTGCATGCGTACACCACACCACACCAACCAGTTAAGCATAATGTGTATACAGTGCAGGTAGCAGGTAGAGATGGACCGATGGATGTAGCTTAAAGTTAACGACACAAAAAGAATCATCCATTCCAACGAAAGTAGAAATATGTTTGCAAATAAGCATGTTTTGCCGATCGATGATCACAATCACCTCGGCTTGCAGTTGTTGCAGTTAGAGGAGGAAGGGGGTCTATCTCGCTTCTTTCCATCTATCTAGCTGAACCCCCCACCGATACAGCTCGTACCGGACTCGATAATCGGAGTCCCCAATACATACATACAGACAGACAGAGCTGGAGGGGATCTGGCAGACGGCGACGTCCCTTAATTAAGGAGTATGTACGTTTAATTAGTGCAAACTGCAAAGGCTTCAACGACTCTCTCTACAGATCTGTACCGGTGACTGTTTGAGAGTAAGCAATTTTCACTAGATTAGAATCGAAACAAAATGTATATAAGACTTGATGTAGGTAACAGAGAAATTCAAGCGGAGAGAAACATAACAGACTGTAATGTATCTGAATAGATGCATACAAAATGCCTCGCGTCAGCTGCTTGGAAATGCCTTTGGGAAACTAGTTTGAAAGCAAAACTGTGATGGGTGTACAGCATCGCTTCAGATCCCAGTGGCTATATAGCTACTTGAACAGTATTATTATTACAAGTAAAAGTAAAACACAGCAGAAATCCTAGACAGTGAAGACCATATTCAGCAAGCACGCACGCTGATTAATCACTTGACACACAATGCAATGCAATGCAATTCAAGCAGCAGGTAGCTAAAAGTTAACAAGACAGTAAATAAAGAAAGAAAGAAAGCAGTGGACGGACGGATTATCACCTTGCAGTTGCAGCGCGAGGATTCAAGAAGGCAGTGGGATCTATCTATCTATTCTCTTTGTCGGTTGTTTGCAGCTGAAGCCTAGAATATATAGATCGATCCCCTTGTGGATGGACGGGAGAGCGAGAGCGGAGAGGGGATCCCAGAGGTCTAAGTGGCGGCTGGAGACGAACGGCTGGTACGGTGGGTGGTGGAGGAACGCTGACGGCGGCCGGCGGGGAGAGGAGCGCTGCTGCTGCAAGCTGGACGAGCAGATCTGGGGATTGATTGCTACTGTGCAAGGCAGCGAGCGGTCTTCATTGCGATTCAATGACTGGTCTCTATCCCTGCAGCTTACATTATTGGAGAGACAAAATAAGAGCATCCACAGCCCACCTCTCAAACTCATCTCATACACCCCGGTGGTCATTGTCCGGTCGGGAAATTTCGATCCACACGAACGCAACGGCCCTCAAACGTCTTGGCTAACCAGCACCCCTCATATCCAGCCCAAATATGGGGTAGACTCAGCCCACGCTGGCCCACCCGACACCACGTATATTTCTCCCCATCCGCTTGTCGGATCAAACCCTAGCCACTTTACTCCACTCCTCCTTCACTCCCCTCCGCTACCCAAGCTCATCTCCGGCGGTCTCCTGCCGTCTCCGGCATGGCGGGAAGCGGATCTGACTCCGACCAGTCCAGATCCATCGACTGGGGTGTCATCCCGTGCGGGTTGGAGGAGGCAATGGTGGTCCGCATTCCACTCCGCCGCTCCCGGACGGACACGCCCGGCCAACGAATGGATATGTCCGCCGTGACTCCATAGCATCGGCTGAACGGGCGCTTGGGTCCTCAGGGGCTGGATCATCACGGTCCCGGCAGCCGGATGACCTTTCCTTCCCCATCACCGGTCGGGTAGACTATGAGTCCCACCATGAACGGGCGGACCGTCGTGGGACGAAGAGGATAAAGGCAGCGGCAGAGGCGACAGAGGAGGAAGCTATCTGTGCCCGCATTGTGAAGAAACGAAAGTGGAGAAACACGCGCGCCCTCGCCCGGGAGCAGAATCGGGCGGTCCGTGCCATGGCCGCATTGCCACAGAAGGAGGAGAAGGACGAACGCGAGGACAGCTCCCGCGACGAGCAGATCTGGCTCGATACCTACTGCGTCTTTGGACGATACTTCCGCGAGAAGGACGGCAAGGGGCAGGCGTGGATGATCTCCACCATAGCCAGAGATGCCAAATTTTGGTAGTCCGATGGCATGTTTAGTTAGTACTACATCTGTCCTGGTATTGATTCCCATTGTATTTTGTGCGACATTTTGACCATAAATTTAACTAACAAAATATTTATGCATGTCACCAAATATTTATATCATTGAAAACTATGTTCAAGTACGAATCCAACCATATAATTTTTGTTGACATGCATTAACATTTTTGTTAGTTAAATATTTGGTCAAAATTTACCACAAATTATAAAAGGGACCAATAAACCAGGACGGAGGTGGTAGTGATGGAGTAGTCAAATGATGTATGTGCATCGGCGTAGTTGCATGAGTTTGTATAGATTTGAGATATGATAATTGAGGTGTCTGGATGTGGAAGCGATTATTTAAGGGGTGCATAGGAGCAACCTTATTCTTTGCTATCATCGCAACCGCTGGAGCCCAAGTCATGGACAGTCAATAAAAGACCATAATTCAGAAAACCTAGATGATTAGACGGACACATGACAAGATCCCCGTGGTTCTCCTTCCTCCCGCCGGTGTCAGACTAACCGGCGGAGAGGGAACCCCAGTCATGCGGGTTGCCTCTTTTGTAGTCAAGTCGTGGTAGGTAGGTTGAGGGTGTCTATTTTTTTTCAATGTTTCTTGTTTACAAATATTCATGTATTTTGAGTAAGTATGTTCATGTGTTTTTTTTAATACTGTATGTTCATATATTTTCTCACACGCTTAACACATGTTCGTGACTTGAAAAAATATAAAATTTTGCTCGTGCAATTTTTGTTTTTTAAAGAAAATTTTGTGGTACATTATAAATATCCACATGTTTCAAAATTGTTCATGAAAATGTTCAAAAAACTACTCATGAAAATAGTTAAAAAATTGCATAATTTTTTTAACACAACTATTCACGGCATATAAAAAATTCACTCGTTTTGTTCCAAAAAAAACATCATGAAATTTCCAAAGGGGGTGAAGAAAGAAAAAAAGAAAAAGAAATCAGAATAAAATAAAAATTAAGAAACAACACACACAAAATTGGGCGGACTGAAAAAAAATACAAAATACAGAAATCCACAAAAAAAATGGACCAAAAATGGTTTCCCATGTTAAAATAATATAATAACCATAGAAAAAACCGATGTCCCAAGAAACAGATCAAAGAAAGCCCTCCATCCTTTCTATTGGGTCGCGATCGACGTAGGAAGCGCCCCGAGAAAAGCGCTAAGTGCTACTCAAATAAGTGAGAAATAACATTTGCGATGCTTGCTCTGACCCTAGAGGTAATCAACGGGCCTATATATATATGGTTTTCACGGTTTTAGGAAGATTCTAAAAGGTTCTTCACCCAAGACTCTTTTCTTCGCTAGCTGTACCGGTTTTATAAGTTACCTTTTGTGGTTTCATTTATTTTCTTATTTGCTTTTCTTCCCCGTTTTGTTTTTCCATTTTTTCTTGAATGAATATTTTTAGATGGAAATTTTCCAATTTTGTTAACCCTTTTTATTTATTTTGTATTTGCTAGTTTTTCAAGAAAAACATAGAGGTTTTTGAAATTATGAGTATAATTCAAATTCATGACTTTTCTAGAAAAGTAATATTTTTAAAAACAAATTAATATTTTAATAATTCTTGATTTTTTAGAAAAAGTAATGAACCTTATAAACAAATTGAAAATTTGTTTCCAAAGTTTTGAACATTTTAGGATTTCATATTTTTCTCAAAATTCATTTTTGAATTCATGATATTTGTAGAAAAAACATGAAATTTCTGAATATATTTTGGGATATTTTTTAAAATGTCCAATCAAAAAGAAGTGAAATAGTAATATTTTTTCAAAGAGAATACAAAAACCAGCTCAACAAGGTAATGATACCCTGTGTTTTCTTGAGCAAGTTGGGTTGTGATTAGAGAACCTTCCCCACCTGCTTTCGCCATGCAAGCAAGCACTTGACCAGTTAGTTAGAGCTTCTCATGGATGTTTGTGCTTGATATATATATACCAGCAATGGGATGAATACAAGTGTTGTTCAACCCCAATTTTGTGTGTCTCGCTCTCTACATTGTATCAGATACTTCCTCGATCCCAATCTTCCACGCTTCTGCCTCTCGATGGATCTCTTTGATCATTCCCCCTCTACCTTCGGCAACAACCCCAAATTTTTTATGCCTCTGCTGCTGCCTGGTCAGTGCCTCCCTCGATCATCCTCACCCTGAACATCCACTCCCAGGTCCCCATCACTCTCGAGTTGACGCGCCCAACTACATCTTCTAGAGCTCCTTCATCCACGCGATCAAGTCAACTAATTTCTGATACTACTCCCTCCGTACGGAAATACTTGTCGGAGAAATGCATAAAAATGAATATATCTAGAACTAAAATACATCTAGGTACATCCATTCCTTCGACGAGTATTTCCGGACGGAGGGAGTATTTTTTTTACTAAAAATTCAAAAACAAAGGGAGGTGAAGGGAGGAACAGGGAGGGATATGAGGGAGAGGGAGGGAGGGAGATGGAGGGAGGACGAGGACGAGGCAGGGAGGGAGGTGGCCAGGAGGGAGGGAGGGAGGTTGAGGGAGGAGGAGGACGGACGAGGAAGGGAGGAAGGGAGGAAGGGAGGGAGAGGGAGGAGGAGGACGGACAAAGTAGGGAGGGAGGAGGCGGGAGGGAGGGAGGGAGGGAGGGGGAGGTGGAAGGAGGAAGGAAGGGAGGTGGAGGGAGGGAGGGAGGGAGTGAGAGGGAGGTGGAAGGAGGAAGGGAGGGAGGCGATACCTTGATGGATGATGAGGGAGAGCGGGCGATCCGTTTCGGTGGCGGCGGGCGACGGCAGTGTGGCGTGGGGAGAGAGTGGAGAGTAAGGGTTGGCCACACGGAGAAGATGATAAAGTTGGGTTAGCAGCAACGCGGGTTAGGAACCAGCGCTACTACTACGGGTCATAGCAGTAGTTGTGGTTACCTAGGCCACGCTACTACTACGGATATCCCCGTGGGCTAAGACTGGAACCACTTAGCAGTAGCGCGGGGTGGCCGGCAAGCACTACTACTATGGAGTTACCTGTAGCGCCGGTTCACCACCTGCGCTGCGCTATATAGCAGTAGCGCTGCGCCTCTACCCCACGCTGTTCTACCTATAAGCTTTCTCCTAGTAGTATATATAGTACATACACAAGCAAGAAAACGGACACACTTGCATGGAAAAAATATTGGTTGTGTTTTGTGTTCTCACTATTTCTTGATGATCTCCTCCTCCTCCTCCACCAGACGAGCTTCTTCTGGTGCGCGTCATAGAAGCGGTAGGCCGTGTAGCCGGCGCCGGCGACACCGAGGCCCAGCGAGAGTAGCCCTTCTGAGCAAGGGCGGGGGTCGTTAGCTTGAACATGGTGGCGCTCCACTACGCAGCCGCACCACCAGACTGGATGAAATGCAAGGAGAGAAAGGATTTAGTAGGGCGAAAACAGGCAGGCTAGGGTTGGTCGCCGGAAAAGCTCGAATCGGAAAGACCTGCAGTCTGGTAAGAGGTGGGGGAAGGACGAGGAGGAGGACGAGGAGGAGACGGATATCGTGGTCGGCGGCAGGGGCTAGGCGCCGAGCAAGGAGCAAGTGAGTCGGGGTTCCCGACGGCAGCGAGGAGCGGGCACGGCGCCTCCGCCGCCGCCGCCGTTGTCTCGAGTGGTGGGCCGATGAGAGGAGTCTGTGTTTTTATTTTGGGCTAACTCGGTCTCCTCCGCCGAATGTGTCTATTTACTTTGGGTCCCGATAACGCCTACACATGTGGCCGCTAAGGGGTCTGGCCACAGGTTTCGTGTGGTATCTAAAGAACCAGTCCACACGTCTACGTGTGGGCAAAACAAGTAATGCCCACACGCCTGGTATTTTGCCTCGCGGTCCCTCTCACACGCCTACATGTGGGCCAAATAGATAACGCCCACACGTTTAACTACAGTTGCCATGGTTGCTGAACTGCAGTTGCCATCTCAGGTCAAGTGTCGGATGCCATTTTTGGACAACTACAGTTGTTGCCATGTATGGTCTGGGCTACTACAGTTGCCATGATTTGAAAACTTTACGAGTTGCCACCTACTAACACTAGGCAGTTGGCATGTAGCACTAAAAAGGCATGGCAAAAAAACATGTTCGGGTAACGAGAGAGTTACCATCTGCTTACAAGCACGCTAGGGCAGTTGCCATGTGTTGGGGATATAACTACCAGGTATGAACCGCCCAGGAGGGGCCGGGTCATACAGTTAGTGATAACCCATGAAGGGGGCGGGTCGTAAGAAGCCTGCTGATGGCCCAAGACCCAGAGGCGACTTAGGGCCCAGAAGGATGAACTGCCATGAAGATAAACTTGTATGGTAAGACAGGCGTAGTTAGTCACCGAGCCGGACACGTTGTCTATGAGCCGGCCGGGACTCTGTAAGCCGCCGGGCGTCAACCTGTGTATGTAAAGGGATGACCCGGCGGCGAGTTAGGGCAGGAAAGAAAGAGATCGAGAACTAGGTCAAGCGTATTCGCTCCCTGGTAATCGAAGCCCAAGCAATAACCACCCTACACTGGATTAGGTTGTTACCTCCACCGCGAAGGGCCGAACCAGTATAAACTCTCTGTGTCTCTTGTCCCGTTTAACCCCTTCAAGCTAACTAAATCCATCGCGAGGTAGAACCTGCGGATCATTAAACACATTTGCAAACTCCAGTAATATAATATAGTATGTATGCGGTCAAGAGAACTTGTTGCAGTGAAAAGTAGTGGAAACAACAACAGTCCATATATCATTGCCCCTTTGCCATTTAACTACTTGTTCTATAGACTGAATATGTAATTCAGTAGTGGGATTTTCCATTCTTCAAAAATTGCTCACAATTTACTTCCCAGTGAAAAGTCATGGCAAACCAATCCATCCCTAAAATTGCACCATAGCCTCCCAAATCCACTGTCTTCACACCAGACAGGAATGTAACCCCCTTGGGGTAACAACATCATCAGACGATCTTCCACTAAAGATCTCGTTGAGAGGAAGCTAGCATTCCCGTCTAACTCCGCAGCTCGTGACCTATCGCCCACCCCTTCCTCTCATGCACCTCCTGTGGTTTTGGTTAGTTCTCTCTATTATTCCTCGGTTTTCAATTATTTCAACCCAACAGATGAACATAGCCTGCTGGATAGAGGGGTATGTGCAAGTTTTGATCTCTGAAGGAATTAATTGTGCCTGCTGTGCTGGATCACCATTGCTGAGACGAATAGACTCATTGGGGGATGACAATCGCTGTGAACCGATGAACATAGCACAGAAGGAGCCCAACTGATGAATTTGAGAAGAAAGGGCTATGCAGATTGACGAGGAAAAGCAGATGGAGAAGGTCATGTTTTTATTAGCAGCACTATTACCATTCAAGAAGAAAAAAAATTAGCAGCACTATTAGGTGTAGGCAATGAGATGGTGGAAGTAATGAAGTTAGTTGCTGTGTTGAAGTAATGAAGTTACTACATCTTAAGAATTGGTAAATGTAGTTGCATGTAATCCTAATGGCAGTTGGCTGAATTGAGCAAAACTGAGAGCAACTGTTGGTTAATGCACAAGTAAACTTTAAGCAGAATTGAGACATGCAAAATGCAGGAATATCCTCTGAGGAAAATTGAGAGCGATTTTCATTTAGAAAGGAACTTGCCTGAACATGCAAAATTGATGTTCTCTGAACGTGTTTGGGAGACAGGCATGTACTTTTCTCAACATGCAACAGAGCTTGCCCATATACATGTTCTAAAGGAACAACAAGTAACGTTGAGGACAAATATTTTTCTTGGAGCTCTCTTTCTGAATTGATGTCTGCGTGCATGAGTTCAAATTGATAGAATTGATGAATACAAACTTGATGTAACAGAACTGATAGAACTCAAATTGATTACCCTCTCTAATAGAGGAACCTGATGTATGTCTGTCTCTCTGTATGCACAAACTAAATTTCAGCACAAATAGATTGATTCCTCGTGAGTAAATGTATAGAGCTTTTCTTAATAATACGTACATTATATAGAGAGCTGAAAGCTGCCAAGGTACTCTGTTTTGTTTTGTGATTCAACATGAGGAGCATTGACTGACTGACTGACTGATTGATTCATATACAGCAACACAAGCAAAAGAAAACGACACAAACGAGCTGCTTAGATGTCAAACAACAAACGTTTTCATCCATCCTCCACAAAGATAGATGTCCGGGATTAGCTAGCGTGACTGAAATCAACAGCAGCCGCTCGCCGCAGCATCAGCCTCTGGTGCCTTCTGCTTGAAGATGTTCTTCTTCGCCCCAGAGGATGCATCCGCCAACAGGCTCGGCGTGTCCAATATCTGCACCATCGTGCGGGCAACATTCATGTCAGTTTCAACACATGGGAAAGAAAAACTCCATTCAATACAGAGAATTGATACTGAATCATCTGCACTAGTAAGTATTTCTATTCTATCTGTGAGAGTGTTCCATCCACGTGTAAGTAACAAGACCGACCAACAAGAGCTAATTTATACTGGTCCTTTTCTTGACACATAAACAGTACAAGCATGACACTGCATCAAATAACCGTCTGAGGGGCAGTTTCACCATACAACCATTGCCAGACACAGAATGAACTGAGAGCTCAAAGTCGCAACATATATAACATACCTTCAGCACGAGCTCCTCAAAGCACTGCTCCACGTTCACCTTGGTCTTCGCGCTGCATTCCAGAAATAGACATCCGTACTCCCTGGCAAAGTCAATGCCTTCCTTCTTTGTGACGGCCCTCTCGCTTTCCTGCCAAACCAAGCACCATCTACAGTAAGCTCTGCCCTAAACTATGCAGCATATGCCTCAAACACAAATACAGATGATAAAGTAGCTTGTGCCAAGCGCAGATTATAACTGACATAAGAATGTACAGGTGTGGACAGAAGTGGTACCTTGTCCACTTTGTTTCCGACAAGCATCTTTATACAGTCTTGATTGGTCGAATACAGGTCAATTTCCTTGGCCCATATGTCAGACAGATTCGTGAATGTTTCTCGGCGGGTAACATCGTACACTGGAAAACAGACAAGGCATTCATTAAGTGGCATCTCTCAAAACTAGAAAGCTCATTACAACCCAACAAGGAACACACAGATGTAAGAGAAAAAAGGCTTTGCGACCCTGTGCAGTGTTATGAATGACTCCTAAGTTAACCAAAACCAGAAAAACCGTTCTACCCTTGTATGAGGATACAGTAGGCTCAAAAGTTCCAACAAGCCTGAAAGGACGCTCGCTCTATAGATGCAGTAATTTTCTTTCTTTCACAAAAGTTAAGCTGGTCTACTTGATCATCTATAACTGAAAACACAACCATCTTAAGCCGTTGTGTAGTTGATATATAACATAAGGCAATTGACAGAATATTTTATTCTTAACTCCAGACTAGCCAGTTAATTTGCCATCAAGTTCCACCAACCAATATACAGCAAGGAGAAAGGAGTAAACAGAAGTGTGCCTGTGAAAAGAGAGCGGTGGATGAAGTAATGAATTACCCATAATGATCCCTTGCGCCCCTCTGTAGTACGAGCTGGTCAAGGTCCTGAATCTTTCCTGTCCAGCTGCACAACAGGCACACGACGTCATCAGAAGTCAAAAGGGGGAACTGGGGCATGATTATGATTAAAAAAGAAAAGAAAAACTTGGTCGCATTGCACATATAATCTAGTCAGAAATAAAAATAACGGGGAAATTCAGTGGGCAGTTAAGGAGTAGCGCGGCAATGGGGCTTTAATACTAATTCTACAAGGCAATCAAAATCAATTGGTTGGGATCATTCATAACAGTAAAAGCTTGGAACTAGGAACTATTATTCCTGATCTACTAGAGAGGATAACAAGATGACACTCTGAGGTCCACCCCAATGTAATGAAATCATTTTACTGTGGAGCGAGGACAGGACAGGACATTTTAACAAGCAGTATACAAGTCCAAGTAAAAAGACGCATAGTGGATCTAAGCAAATGGGAGAGTGTTGATTATGTTCAATCCCAGTCCTGCGCAGGGCAAGGATTAATTAATAACCAAGGAAGAAAGAAAGAAAGAAAGAAAGAAAGAAAGAAGTCTGATTTGCATAGGTAGTTGCAGAAATGGTGTATGTAATCTGAGATGCTCTCGCAAAGCAGGGTCCTGCTTATTATGCTTGCGAACAAGAGAAATTTTACTACTAGATGAGTTTGGTTGAAAAAGATACCGGTGTCCCAGACGGCGAGCTTGAGCTTCTTGCCGGCAATGTTGACCATCTTGACCTTGAAGTCGACGCCTGCAATTCAATCAAGAATCGATCCCTTCCATGGGTTAGACGGCTAGGTTCGATTCGATTTGATTCCTCTCCGGCCCAGCCATGGGTACCGATGGAAGGAAGGAAGGAAGGAGAGAAAGAAAGAAACTAGAAAGATACCGATGGTCGGGGATAGGTCCTCGAAGGAGTCGGATGTGAATCGGAGGAGGAGACTGCTCTTCCCCACGCCGGAGTCGCCGATGAGGAGGAGCTTGAATAGGTAATCAAAGTCCGGCTGCGCCTGCGACGACGACGCGGTCGACGAGGAAGAAGAGTCCATGGCTGGTCGCCCACCGCCGGCCGCGCGGGATCGCCGGCCGGATTGGATCGGATCGCAGATCTACTTACAAAGAAGTCGGCGGGGAGAAAAGAAGAGAGGGAGGGTTTGCTTTGCTTTGCGGTGCGGTGAAGAGAAAACAAGGGGAAAAGAGAGAGAGCCGAGGTGGATGGGAGGGAGACACATCATCATCAGAGTTAAAAACTATCTCACAAAGTAACGAGGGCATCTCCAACGCCGACCCTCAAGCCATCCGGACGACACGATCCGGATGTGCGTAGTCATCCAACACGGTCCTGCATCGACCAATTCGGATACACTTTTTCTCATAAACCCGAGACAAACTCGGGCCTTTGCAGGCGACCGGACTGCTACCACGCCCGCGTCTGACTAATCTTGCCCACAAAAACACCTCTCCCGCGCACATGCCCTTTCCCGCCCCGACGCTAGTCGGTGACATATTCATGCCGACCCAGAGTGGACGCAACCGCTCGCTGAAGCCGGCACACCGCTTCCCGGTGCACGCCACATCTGTCCGAATTCAAAACGACGCCAATCCGTCCGCCTCCCTTCATTAAACCTACACCGTTGCCAAGGAACCTAATCTGGCACCACATGACTGCCCGCCACCATTAAGGACCTCGTTGCCTGGTTTGCCCTCTGCCTGCTATTTAACCCCCAGGCAGACAACACATCCGCATCCATCCACCCTCCTCCCTTCTCTATCCCCTCTCCGCACCACACCCGCAATGGCCTCCTCGAGCTCTAAAGCCTTGTGTGACGACCTCTCGTCCGAACAGAAGAAGGAGATTGTCGCCATTGCAGTCGGCTAGCAGGGCGCCAGACGAACGAGCTAACTGGAGGACGGCGCTCAGGACGCGCCTAGGCAGAGCCGGCCGGCGCCACCATCTGCGTCGACAAATGCCGGCATCACCATGTGCAAGGCTCGTGCTCACTACATGGACATGGTGTTGGAGGAGCGGGATGGCGCGTTCCGGCAGGCGCAGGCCGACCAGGCCTACAACTTTCGCCTCCTGGACGAGCACCGGCACACGAAGGAGCAACTCGCCGCCGGTATGGCCATCACGTCGGACATGGATGTGCCAGATCAGAAGGCGTTGCTGGAGTCCTATCACTCCGCCCGGGACATCCGTCACGACCACTAGAGATGGGTAACGGGCGCCGAGGATCATTTTAGGCTAGGTTTAGACTTTGGTCTAATTGAAATAAGTCTAAATGTAATCAATTTTCTCCGTCGGGTTTTATGTAAAAAAAAAGTATCCAAGTATGAATGAACATTATACAGTGCGTTCAAAATTCAAATATGCATCAAATTTGTTCATTTCATTAAAATTCTTCAAAAATGTTGTAAGTGCATCTAGTGTCCCTTAGTGATTTTGGTGTATTGAAGACTTATAGATTAAGGGACTAATGTGTTTGTGAGTGTACACATGGTCTATAAGTCAATGAAGAATTTGATATTTACAGTGAAAGTCGACCCCTAAAAATGAATGTCTTCGGCTAAAGACTTTGGTTCTCCTGAAGACTTTAGAAGTGAAGAAATTGATGTGACCTTGAAGACTTGATATTCATGCGAGAAATCTGAAGCGTGAAGACTTTTGTTTTCATAGTTTCATTTTCTCATTCTTGAGTCATAGGAAACACCGTACTGTTAAAGGCGGTCGAGGTAATACTAAGGAAACTAATTTTCAAGTGATGCTCATCTCAAAATCCTACACCTACCCAATCCTTCGAGTGAAGCCATTGGAAATCTCATATCAGTTCAGTCGATTTCTTCAGTGACAGAGACGAAGATCTTCTGGTCTCTGAGGAATTTGTTCTGACTGAGGAGTTAGGAATTCGCCCAGTGCGGATTGCCTACACAGTGAGGAACATAATAGCCTTGAGGAATTCGAACCTCAAATACCCGACCGTTGCTGAGCCGTGCGCCAGCTATCCCAAAATATCCTACCACCTAACGGTCATATCAGCCAAGGGCAATTATGTCTTATCATGTCGGGCTGCTCCCTAGGCTATAAATAACCGCCCCCTACAACCACTAGCTGGTTGGCTGCTCCGAGAGAAACTGACACTTGTCATTTGAGAGCATCCCATCCTCCGAGGACTTTGAGCGAAAATCATCAAGTGAGGAAAACCCCAAATCCCAAACCCAAACCTACAAACCCCAAAGTGATTGAGCATCACTGAAGAGATTGTTCCTGTGTGGAACCGACGCTTATTACCTTTGAGGACTGTGTATCCTCCAGACGGTTAGGCGCCATGGTCTGAGCATCCAAGAGGAATTGTGGATTGCCGAGTGACCAAGTCTGTGAAGGTTTGGAAGTCACCTGTGAAGACTTACCACACTACTGTTGGGCGAGATTTGCGTGATCTTAGCTCAAGGAGAATACGGTGAGGACTGTGTGTCCTCGAGTTTAAATACTCAGTCGCTCCAACCAGACGTACAACTGTCACAGCAGTTGGAACTGGTCGACCAAATCATTGTCTTCACCAAGCCTACTGGTTCTATTTCCTCAACCCTTTCATTTCCTCTGTTATGTGTTGATGTACCTGATCATTACTGTTTGAAGACTTTGACGGAAGACTTTCTCTAATTCCTCAATCCTAATTCTTTAGTCTGTTTGTCTTCATCCTGCTTATCATGTGTTTACGCTTTCTGTACTCTGTGTTTGTCTTTCATTTCATCATGATGACTATGCTGTTGCTCTGTTATGCTTATACCTGAGTACTTATTCCGCTGCAAGTAGTTCTTCGCTCAGGAATTTCCTCACCCTGAAATTCCTCAGTGAAGAATTCTTAAAAATCGCCTATTCACCCCCCCCCCTCTAGTCGACGTAACGCACTTTCAAATGTAACCAGACATATGCGAAGAACGTTGGATGGCCAGCTCCCACATCCGTGTGCATGGACTAGTCCTTCCCTGTCTGCGGACGGATGTCGTGTCCGGTTTATGGGTCGGCGTTGGAGATGCCCTAAGTAAAATATAAAATAGTCTATGCAACACTAAATTATCTGCCATAAACAACAGATTCTAGCTAAACAAGAACATGTGTGGAATCTCAATATCAATAGAGAGGCATCAATTTATTTACTTTATTATTGAAGCAAGTATTTTCACCTCCCTTTGTATGTCCCTCGCCTCTGTTTTTCGACCCATAGCGGGGATTCCTCCTACATTTCATTTATTCCACGGTAATTGAGGTACTAAATAAATTTCTTAGAATTGTGTCTATATTGGCCTCTACCTTTTGACTTGAGTGGAGAGGGCATCCCAATACTTTTACTTTTCTCTAGTATTCCTTTTGAGTTAAAAATTATGTAAACCAAATATGCCCTAAGCTCCTTAGAAACCCGTACGACTTTTTAATTAATTATAAGGGGAGAATGTGAGATAGATGAGAGGGGAGGGAGAGATACTGCTATATTGCTAGGACAGTTCTTATTACTTGTTAATTAGCAAAGTACTCCCTCCGTCTAGTGTCAAAAACAGTCTTACATAATGGGACGTATCTAGTGTCAAAAACAGTCTTATATTATGGGACGAAGGGTGGCACTGCATAAAAAAATATACTTAAAAAAACATACGTGGAATCTCAATGTCAACACTATACTATTTTAGCATAAATAAACATAGTATACTCCCTATGTACTTATCTGCCATTAAAAAATTGTACATAAACAAGAAACTCCCTTTCTCCAAGGTACCATGTGTGTACCTACCTAACTACTCCCTCCGTTCCAAAATAGATGACTCAACTTTGTACTAATTTTAGTACAAAGTTAATATAAAGTTGGGTCATCTATTTTAGAACGGAGGGAGTACCTGAGTCAACAAACAAACAAACAAACAAAGTAGACTACTCTTGCCTAATCATCCATCCATAAATCCTGCCGACATGCACCTTTCTGAATCAACAAAAAATGAAACAAACAGCAATATAAAGGATACCTAATTTAGTCAAACACTAAACCAACAAACAAACTGAATGAACCAAACTAAAACAACAACATCAACACAACGCAGATTTGCAAGCAAGCAAAATTTGTTTGTTTGCCTCATCATCATCATCTCAGTCTCAGTCTCAGGTCAGGACAGGTAAGGTACAACCATACAACCAACAGACAATTAAACAGTCAAGAGTCAACCAACATCTGCCTCCTAATCTCATTCTCATTGATTAATCCACTCTAGACTGGCTCACTGCTGTTACAGTC
This sequence comes from Triticum aestivum, assembly GCF_018294505.1. Classification (NCBI taxonomy): domain Eukaryota; kingdom Viridiplantae; phylum Streptophyta; class Magnoliopsida; order Poales; family Poaceae; genus Triticum; species Triticum aestivum. The sequence goes on from NC_057799.1 coordinate 656,200,414, forward strand.
AGTCCAGCCCAGCCCAGAGGAATAATCTAATCTAACCTAATGAAATGCAAAACAGCACCACCATGCTCTCTCTCTGTATATGCTCGCTCCTGCAACCAGTCAAACTTTTTTACTTCTCCATCCATCCAGCCAACCAACCAAACCAATGCTTCTCCATCCAATCCAATCACTAACCAAACAAACTCAAGGGAGGGAGGGAGGGAAAGGGACCCTCCCAATATTCACACATTCCCCTTCCATGTCTATCAGCCTCATCATCATCGGAACCAATAAATTAAAACGGCTGCGGATCCTTCACCGTCTCACACCGATGAAGAACCTACCCATGCCTGCAACAACAACAACCAAATAATACTACACCTTGTCAGTCTCCTACTTTACTTCCCACAAGATTAACACACAACCACAAATAGAATACAAGGCTACTAAAGTGACAGGCGAGAGCATACATACCCCTGAGACCACCACTTCTTCTAGCTAGACGGCGCCCCTGATCCAGAAGCTGCTGCAGACACGGCGCCGCTACTATGGCCAACGCTGTCAGAAGACTCAACCCCAAGCTTCAGCTCCAGATCCAGCGCAGGGCCCTCACCATTCGACACCACCACCGCCTGGCTGCTGCTGCCATCTGGAGCATGCCCTGCAGCACGGCACTGTGACAGCAGGTCATTCAGCTCCACGTACGGCTCTCCCGCCGCCGGTTCCAGCAAAGGGTCAACCAGCCGCACGCCACACTTGTCACACTGCTTGCACAGGCTGCTAACCAGTGAGGAAGGGACAACCTGGTCCGTTATTTCAAATATTGTTTCGCTGTCATCAAACACTGCTTCGCTGTCTTGGTTAGCGGTCGTCAAATCAGACTGCAACATCCAAACCCAAAAAAAAAAGTCAAATTAAAACGGTAGGATCAATCCAGTTAACCCTGGATAAGCATGCAGCGGACAGCAAGACACAGAAAGAAAAATTACCGATGGACCATCTTGGCCTACAGGATTGGTCGAGAGACGACCGATGATATCAGCTAGCTGCTCTACATGTATGCTGTCCCAGTTAACATCTGGGTGAGAGGCCCTGTCAGGACGGGCACCACTGGTGCCGCCATTATTTGCTGCCAAAAGGCTAAGGGAAACCCCGCCGCCGTTACTAACGCCAGCCAGTTGCTGACCCACAGAGTTCAGCACACCACCATGGCTTGGTCCAGGGGCGGAATGGGGCGCAGCAGGGGGTGCGGAAGGGGATAAACAGGAAGCGTCCCCATTCGCATCATTCAATTCCTCTTCCTGTTCCTCAAATGGAGCGCCATACTGTTCCCCAATCTTGGGACCTGGACCGCTTTTCTTATGGACTTTGCAGAGAACGGAATCATCCTGCAATAAAAGGTAAACAAGAATCAACATACTGCTTGGCGTAGAAGTGGCGCTAACAAACATTTTGCTAGTAATAACAAACGGAAAAGATCACGTCAGTGCTACCTCTGGGTTGAAGAATAAACTACTTCAGTTTAAGGGGTAGGTAATTGCTGCAATTCTTTCTTTGATTATGACACAGCCCTTGTTTTTAGCTGTTTGGACCTTTCTATCTTTGCTACTCATAATGCAATTCCCAAATATAGTCTCAGGATTTAATTTACCAGAAACAAAAGGATATTTGGAGCATTGAATGTGTGTTAGTGGCACGTGTATTATTCTAATTGACGTTACAAAAAACGGTTCAGCTCGTACTGGAAAAGGAAAGCTTGCGTCTTACTCAACACTAAATAGTTGAGACACGTGTTGAGCGATAATTTGCTGAATCGTGCATGGCATGCTACGTCGTTGTCGCTGGACGTGTAGTTTAGAGTAGAGAAAGAACCCATTTCATATATAGAATAGATACTGAAACAAACTAGTAGGAAAAAGAAATGGCATACCAGTCTAACACCAGCGTCAGGTATTTCACCTTGGACGAGCCTATATTCATACATGACCCAGTCGGTCCTTGTACCCTTGGGCGCCTTGCCAGAGTGAAACACCAGGGTCCTCTTCATCCCAACAGTGCGATTTTCATACACCACTTGCCTGTCCTTTCCAGTAGCCTTCCAGTACCCACCTTCGGTTGAACGGTTAGCTCTATGCCCAACAGAGTACTTTCTGCCACGGGTGCAAAAGAAGTACCACTGGAGATCCCCGGTCGGCATTGACGATTTCGCTGAACCAAGTAGAAGAAACAAACGGTCAGAAGACTCTTTAGGACAGTCACTCACATGTAGATATAAACATGTTTGTGGTTGGAAATGTTAGTAATATATAATACAAGAGGGGGATAAGTAATAAATTAAAAAAAAGCAGAATAGAATATATATACCTGGAAGATCCCAGGGGGCGTGCTTGTAGATATCAACTTCTGCAACGGCGTTGCAGAGCAACTTTTTCCCCAGCAGCTTCCTCTTGAGATAGTAGAGGGTGAGCTCGACATCGGTTGGGTGGAAGCGGTATCCAGGAGGGAGCGGCGGCATCTCCATTAGGGGAAATTGATTGATATATAGTAGAGTTGCCTTAACAAACTATTATATTGTGCTAGCTAGCTAGTGTAATGAGATGGATGCAATAAGACTCAGAATCTTAGCTTAGCTTAAATAAGAGAAGATGAAAAGAAAAAGAAAAAGAGCAGAGTCGAAGCAGGGGTGGATTGGAACAAGTGAAGCGAGGCTTGGCTTGGGTGGCAACCAGGTCGAATGCTGAAATTAATATTGTTGAACATGAGGAGGCCCACTGAAGAAAGCACATATAGTCCTTTGTTGTGGCATCAGAAGACACGTGAGCAGCATCCTGTATCTGTATGTATGAGGAAAACGAAATTGTTACAAAATTCAGTATGTATGTATGTATATATGAAAGGGATAAGTATGCATTCTTCAGAGTCGAGACAGACAAGGAAATAGTCAGACGTATGTATGTATGTATGTATGCATCTATCTATGTATGTATAACAAGAAAGAAAATAGCAGAAGAAGAAGAAGAAGAAGAAGAAGAGAGCAGGTGATGTAAACAAATAGTATGAGTAAGCAGATGCAGATGTGCGGACTGAATTTTGTTCAGAGTAAATACAGACAGACAGATACAGATACAGATAGATGGTAAATAATACGACTCCAGATGGGATGGGATCGACATTCATTCCTTTGATAACGAATACTCGTAGAATCGAGCATTGAGACGGAGAGATCTATCTATCTAATCTATCTATCTATCTAGGTCGAGTCGAACCAAGAGAGAGAGAGAGAGTTGTTGGGGGACTTACGCCGCCGGCCGGTGCTGTTGTCGAGGGAGCGGATAGATACGGGAGACGCGGCGGCCGGAGGGGAGGCGAGTTGCGGCACGGCGGAGGTAGTGTGTGTGTTGGCCGGAGGAGGGGAAACGGCGGCGGCGTCGCGTGGCCGCGCCGCTGTTTTCTTTTCTTTGGGTTGGAGGAGGAAGAGAGGGGGAGGGGGGAGGGAAGGGGGGTGGCACGGCAGGCGCAGGCAGGCAGCGGCTTGGCTTTGTCTGCGGTGCGGTGCCTTGTCGCCCAAACTCTTCCGTTACTTCCCCCTCACACAACCCGCTTGCCTTGCTTGGGCCTCTTGGGCTGGGCCGGGCCTCCCTCGTTATCCGCGCCCATCATTAATGCATTCCAACTATGACATATATCCTCATTAATGCATTCCATTCATTAATGCATTTCATTGATAGGATATATAGCCTAAATTAACCCCCCACTCACTCTAGGGTTTTGTCCCCTCCCCCTCTTCTATGTCGGTCAGCATTCTCCCTCTTGTCTCCAGTCGCCGCCCGCAACGGCTTCGCTCAGGGGCGTGGTGTCTCGGCAGACATGGGGTCGTCGTAGCTTGCCGGTTTCCACACACGTCTCCTCATTAGGGTTAGTTCAAATCTAGAGTTTGCGATGGACATGGAGCATTCTTGTCGGCTGGAGCCAACTAGTCGACAGTGAAACAACTAGGCCAAAAGAGGATCGTTTCGACGAAGCCGTCTTCGAGAAGCAAGCTGGACACATAGGAGGAGGAAGTCGTCCGTTACATGGGTCTAACCCTCACTTTAGGGTTTTGTCCCCTCCCCGTCTTCTACAGCGTCGACCGTTGTCCCCCTTGTCTCCGCTCATTGCCTGTATCGGCTTCTCTCAGGGTCGTTCCAGTTTCCCCGTTGTGCTGTCTTGACAGGGGGTCACTAGAGTTTGTCGGTTTCCTCACATCTCTTCTCGTTAGGGTTAGATCGACCTAGGGTTTGCGATGGTGACAGATCCTTTGTGTCGCGCACCAGGCAATCTCGAATCAATGACGAAAAATACTAGGGCCACAAGAGGATCGCTTCGACAATGCCATCCTTGAGAAGCAAACTGGGCAACTGAAGGAGGAAGTCGCCTGCGCTTGCACCAACAAGGAATGTAGTCAATTTTGGTTTTACAAGAACATGCGCACGGGCGTGAGATTTAGCACAAGGTGTTTTGTGTCTGCTCTTTGGAGGAGAACCTATATGTGATGTGATTTAAGTGTTGTGTTGTTGGCGAGGGCTGGAGAGACGAAGGGACTTACGCCACCAGCCAGTGTTGTTGGCGAGGGAACGGATACGGGAGATGCGACAGCCGGAGGCGGTGGGGATGCGAGTTGCGGGACGGCGGGGGGTAGTGTGTTTATCGAAGGCGGAGGGGAGAGGCGGTGGCGGCGGAGGCGGAGGCGGCGTCGCGTGGCCGCACTGCTGTTGGGTTGGAAGAGGAAGACAGAGGGGGGGAGGGGGTGGCAGGCAGCGGCTTGGCTTTGCCTGCGTTGCGGTGCCTTGTTGCCCAAACTCTTCCGTTACTTCCCCCTCACACAACTCGCTTTGCTTGCTTGCTTGGGCCCCCTCCTTCCCTGGGTCGGGCCTGCCTCGTTATCCGGCCCCCCTATTAATGCATTCCAATTATGAGATATATCCTCATTAATGCATACCCTAAATTTAGCATTTTGTCCCCTCCCTAAATTACACCCCTCCTATTAATGCATACCCATGTAATTTAGGATATATATACCCAAAATTACACCCCTCCCCGCTCTAGGGTTTTGTCCCCTCCCTGTCTTCTACGTCGGTGAGCATTGTCCCTCTTGTCCCCGGCCGTCACCCGCAATGGCTTCGTGTAGAGACGCCTAGTCCCGCCTCCTTGGGCATGGTGTCTCAGCATGGGGTTGTTGGACCTTGTCGGTTTCCAAACACATCAGGGTTAGTTCAATCTTGGGTTTGCAGTGGCGATGGAGCATTCGTGTTGGCTGGAGCGAACCAACTAATGGTGAAACAACCAGGCCATAAGAGGATCGTATTGTTTCGATGATGCCGTCTTCAAGAGGCAAGCTGAGCAACGGGAGGAGGAAGTCGTCCGCTATATGGGTCTAACCCTTACTTTAGGGTTTTGTCCCCTCCTTGTCTTCTACAGCGTCAACCGTTCTCCCCCTTGTCTCCGCTCATCACACGTATCGGCTTCTCTCAGGGCCGTTCCAGTTTCCCCCATCATGCTGTCTTGACATGGGGTCACTAGATTTGCCGTTTCCACACATCTCTTCTCATTAGGGTTAGATCGACCTAGGGTTTGTGATGGTGACAGATCCTTCTTGTTGGATGGAGCGCAACAGGCAATCTCGAGTCGATGATGAAACAACTAGGGCCACAAGAGGATCGTTTCGACGATGTCGTCTTTGAGAAGCAAGCTGGGAAACAGGAGGATGAAGTCGGCTATGCTTGCACCAAAAAGGAATGTAGTCAATTTTGGTTTTATGAGAACGTGCGCACGGGCGTGAGATTTAATTAGCACAAGGTGTTCTGTGTCTGCTCTTAATTTTAGAGGAAAACCTATACGTGATGTAGTTTAAGTGTTCGTGTGATTGGGAGAAGGTGGCAGAAATGGCCGTCTTTCGATCTTTCGAGGAAACCCTGTGGTACTAGCGCCGTATGATGGACTCATGAAGCCATCAATGATTAAGTTGTACCATCTGAAAATTTGGCTGAAGCTTGCTTTGGGGAGGAGATCAACGGGAATAGCGGATTGGTCGAAGGAGAGGCGAGGCGGTGATGGAAGAGGAGGTGTCGCGTCGTTGCACCACTCTGCTCTTGGAGGAAGAAGGGGAGATGGCGGGCTCAGCTTGGCTTTGCTCTACCTTGTTTTCCAAACTCGACTTTCGCTACTCTTCTCTCAACCCATGCTACTGGCCCTGAACCATTCTATTGGGCCAGTTGGGCCAACCTGCCACCCAGTATTATATTCCAATAATAAGATACCTTCTTATCTCTATAATAATAATAATAATAATAATAATAATAATAATAATAATAATACAATATCTTCTTCTCTCTAAGATAATAGCAATAAGATATGTTCACATGAGAAAAGAACAAAATTCATAGGTCGCACAAAAAAGTTAAGGAGATGAACACACAACAAAAAGTAGAATGTAAGCATACAAATAAGATATATGATAAGATATCCTGACATGAGAAAAGAACAAAATCCAAAGGTCGCAAGAAACAAGGTTGAAAAGGTGAACAACACGCAACCAAAAAGTGGAATGCAAGAATACAAAAAGGTATCCACACGCTCTTCATCTCTATCTATCTCTAAAAAGTGGTATCCATATCTATCCTATCCTCAAGGTGTTGTCCATGAATGAATAAACCAAAGCAAGAAGAATTACCCAGCCTCCTGCTTAAACATCTGCCACAGTACGGTACAATGCAATGTCTATCAAGCATACATCTCTACCTACTAATAAATGGACTATTGCTTCTGATGGTACGTCACGTAAATTACCGCTAAAGTTGATAGAAATTACCCACCAATATCACCCATAAGTGACAAAAACGATTCATTTTTTATTAGGTGGCCCCGGTTGCGTTCGGATCATGTAAAGCTAGGCCCTCACATTGTCACAAGTGCACAAGCACCCTACTGGCTAGGGCGTCGCTTAGCCATTGGGGAGAGCTGGGTTTAATCCCAGGTTCTCACTCTTTTTGCTGCCTTTTCTCCCCGAATATCTATAGGCGTAAAATAGAGATGCCTCGCCAAATGTTGCTTAGCACATGCGCTGCACGGTTCAATTTCGGCCCAGTTACTTTTTTTAACTTTTTTTCCGCATATTCAAGTATTTTTTGAAATATTCATATATTTTAAGCGCTAACTCCAAATTTACCATGTTATATATAAAAATCACTTGAAAAAAATGTGTAGATTCTAAATTTGATATTATCTTGGCCCAGTTACCTTTTTTTTTCCTTTTTTTTACGCAAATTCAAGTATTTGTTGAAAAGAATTTTCATATCTTTTAAACACTAACTCCAAATTTAGTAATGTTATATATGAAAATCGCTCAGAAAATTGTGTAGATTCTAAATATATGATATTATCTTGCATGTTAATAATTGTTTAAATTATGTTTATTGCTGCATTTTCTCCCCGAATATCTATAGGCGTAAAATAGAGCTGCCTCGCCAAACGTCGCTAAGCAGATGTGCTGCATGGTTCAATATCGGCCCAGCTACTTTTTTTAGAACCTTTTTCCATAGATTCAAGTTTTTTTTTTGAAATATTCATATCTTTTAAACGCTAACTCCAATTTACCATGTTATCTATAAAAATCACACAGAAAAATGTGTAGATTCTAAATATGATATTATCTTGGCCCAGCTATTTTTTTTACGCAGATTCAAGTATTTGTTGAAACTTTCATATCTTTTAAATGCTAACTCCAAATTTAGCAATGTTATATATGAAAATCGCTCAGAAATTTGTGTAGATTCTAAATATGATATTATCTTGCATGTTAATAATTTTTTAAATTATGTTTATTGCTGCCTTTTCACCCAAGTATCTATAGGCGTAAAATAGAGCTGCCTCGCCAAACGTCGCTTAGCAGATGCGCTGCACGGTTCAATTTCGGGACATCTACTTTTTTTCAAACTTTTTTTCGTACATTCAAATATATTTTTGAAATATTCATATCTTTTAAGTGCTAACTCCAAATTTACCATGTTATATAATAAGAAAACTTGGAAAAATGTGTAGATTCTAAATATGATATTACCTTGGCCCAGCTACTTTTTACCTTTTTGTATGAAGATTCAAGTATTTGTTGAAATTTTCGTATCTTTTGAACGCAAATTCCAAATTTAGCAATGTTATATATGAAATCGCTCAGAAAATTGTGTAGATTCTAAATATGATATTATCTTGCATGTTAATAATTGTTTAAATTATGTTTACTGCTGCCTTTTCTCCCCAAATATCTATAGGTGTAAAATAGAGCTGCCTCGCCAAACGTCGCTTAGCAGATGCGCTGCACGGTTCAATTTTGGCCCAGCTACTTTTTGTAAAAGTTTTTTCTGTAGATTCAAGTATTTTTTTGAAATATTCATACCTTTTAATCGCTAACTCCAAATTTACTATGTTATATATAAAATCACTTGAAAAAATGTGTAGATTCTAAATATGATATTATCTAAGCCCAGCTATTTTTTTTACCTTGTTGAAATTTTCATATCTTTTAAACGCTAACTCCAAATTTAACAATCTTATATATCAAAATTGCTTAGAAAATTGTGTAGATTCTAAATATGATATTATCTTGCATGTTAATAATTGTTTAAATTATGTTTATTGCTGCATTTTCTCCTATCTATAGGCATAAAATAGAGCTGCCTCGCCAAATGTCGTTAGCGGATGCGCTGCACGTTTCAATTTCGGCCCAGCTACTTTTTTCAACTTTTTTCGTAGATTCAAGTATTTTTTTTGAAATATTTATATCTTTAAAGCACTAACTCCAAATTTACCATGTTATATATAAAAATCACTCGGAAAAATGTGTAGATTGTAAATATGATATTATCTTGGCCCAACTAGTTTTCTAAACTTTTTTTATGCAGATTCAAGTATTTGTTGAAATTTTCATATCTTTTAAACGCTAACTCCAAATTTAGCAGTGTTATATATAAAAATCACTCGGAAAAATGTGTAGATCCTAAATATGATATTATCCTGGTCAGCTACGTTTTTTTACCTTTTTTTAAAATGCAGAATCAAGTATTTGTTCAAATTTTCATATCTTTTAAACTCCAACTCCGAATTTAGCAACGTTATATATGAAAAGCTCAGAAAATTGTTTAGATTCTAAATATGATATTATCTTGCATGTTAATAATTGTTTAAATTATGTTTATGATGCACCTTTAGTTAGTACTTTTATTTGCTATACCTAAATATGACATTATCTTGGCCCAGCAACTATTTTTTTACCTTTTTTTTACATAGATTCAAGTATTTGTTGAAATTTTCATATATTTTAAACGCTAACTCCAAATTTCGCATGTTATATAAGAAAATCGCTCAGAAAAATGTGTAGATTCTAAATATGGTATTATCTTGCAGGTTTAT